>NC_080683.1:61836883-62139914 GCF_030445035.2 Dasypus novemcinctus | reverse complement strand
CCTCTACAGTGAACTGCGCCTTCTGCTGTTCCACCGCATGAAACGTTGCTACTCTGCTTGGTGGGTTACAGGAAGCTCTGCGATTGCCTGTCTACAGCTCTGAATCTTCCGATGAGTGTGCATGTGCGGCAGGCACACGCAACCCACCCCCCACGACTTCTGGGTCCTTCTGAATTTACTTTTAATTTAAATAGATTATTTGTAGATGATTTTAGATTTTCTATCTATAAAATTACATCATCAGCAAATATTGAAAACTTTTTATTTTCCTTTTCAATCCTTAAAACTTTTGCTTGGTCTTTCAGTATGATGTTCAATACCAATGCTGGTTTTGAGTATCACTTCTTCATTCCTGACTTAATGGAGACAGTTTTCAATATTTACCATTAGAAATGCTTATATTGTTGGAATTTTTTAGAGATACATTTAATCAAATTAAGGAAGTTCACTTTTAATCCCAGTTTAGTAAGTGGTCTCATTATGAATTAATGTTGAATTTAGTCAAATGCTATGTGGGAAAGTTTTTATAGATTCATTTCCTTTAGGCGATGTATGACAACTTACACTTACTACTTTTTCTTCTGTCAAATTTGCAAAGTTGTGTTTTACCCCAAAAAGTTTCTATTACATCTAAACATTTTAGCTTATTTTTATGGATTTACCCCTAATATCCACTTTATATGCATATGCATATGCACACACACATATACAACCTAAGACACATATAGTCCACTTCATTGATGTATAATTTACATAAAATGAAATTCACCAGTTTTAAGTATATATGTTTTGACATATGTACACAATCATGTAACCACCAGCAGAATCAGGATATAGAACATTTCCATCACTCCAAGAGTTCCTCATGACACTTTGTAGTCAATTCCTTCCCCTACCCTGTGCCCTGATATCTGATTCACTTTCTTTCATTATAGTTTTGCATATTGTATAATTTCATATAAATAGAAACATGTGGTATGTAGGCTTTTGTGCCTGGCTTCTTTCACATGGGGTAATGATTTTGAGATCCACTCATGTTGTTGCCAGTACCAGTATTCCTTTTTATTGTTGAGTAATTTCTTCAATTGCTGTTTTTATTTCCTTTTTATCTAAAATTATCTTGACAAGTTTAAAAATACCGTCTATACTGAATAATTTTATGGTGGACAACTATATATCCACCACCTCGATTATGACATTACATTTCATTATATTTATTTTGTCATGCAATCTATCCCTCTATGCATCTCTCTACCTATTTATCAATTGAACTCTTTTTAAGTACTTCAGAGTAAGTTGCAAACAGTGCACATCATTCTTATACAGTTCAGCTTGCTTGTCATTACTAGAGTTCCATATATTTTATACTTCTTTTTTAAGCAAAATTACATATAGTGAAATATAGAAAGCTTAAGGATGCCATTGGATGAATTTTTAAAATGCATAGACCCATGTAATACAAATGCCTGTTAAATTATAGAGCATTACTATTACCCTCAAAAGTTCCTTCATGTCCCCTCTAGAAGAGTCCCTGCCCTTGTCCCATTGGTCCTGCCCCTTCTCCCAGCAGCAATGCTTGATAGGTATTTTCACCCTAGATGGGGTTAGCCAGTTCTAGAGCTTTATATAAATGGAATCAAACACTATGTACTTAAAATTTTTTTTTATTTTTAAAAAAGCTTTAGATTACATAAATGTTACATAAAAAGTATGGGGGATTCCCATATGAACCCCCCCCCCACTTTCCCACTTTAACAACACCCTTCATTAGTGTGGTACATTTATTACAATTGATGAAAACATATTGAAGTGTTGCCAATAACCATAGACTATAGTTTACATTATAGTTTTTACTCTGTCCTGCACAATTTTGTAGGTTATGACAAAATATATAAAGGCCTGCATCTGTCATGGCAATGTTATGCAGGGTAATTCCAATATCTCAAAAATGTCCCCATATTATATGTATTCTTCCCTTCCCGTCCCTCGGAATCTCTATTGGCCACTGCCTTCATATCAATGATAAAATTTCTTCCATTACTAGAATAATAATAAGTCTATACCTACTCTCTTATGTAAGTTTCTTTTCATTTTTTTAGAGGCATGTAATTGTGTGTATCAGTAGTTCATTTGTTGGTGCTGTTGTTTGCTGAGTAATATTCCATTTTTTTTTCCAGTAACTTACATTTTGTTTACTCATTCTCCCACTCATGGATACTTTGTCTATTTCCAATTATTTGACTGTTATAAATAATGCTGCTATGAACATTCTTGAATTGGTCTTTTTTTGTGGACACATATTTTTGTTTATTTTAGGTAAACTGTTAGGAGTAGAATTGCTGTGTCTTAGGATAGATGCATATAGAGTTTTGTAAGAAACTTCCAGCACTTTTAAAAAAAAAAAAATCATTATGAACTTTATTTTTAGAGAAGTTCCAGATTCCAGAAAAGTTACATCAAAAGTATAGGGGATTCCCATATAATTCCCATGTAATCTTCCTCACCCTCATATACCCTATTATTCACATCTTACATTAATAAGGTACATTTGTTATAACTGATGAACCAAATTGAAGCATTGCTGCTGATCAAGATCTATAGTTTATGGTTTATGCTTTGCTCTGTATAGCTCTCCCAAAACTTTGACAAAGTGATTGTACCATTTTATACTCTAATTAACAATGTATGGGCGTTTTGGTTGCTCCTCATTGACATCATGGATTTAGCTTGGTTTTCCCTGATGAATAATGTGGTCGAGCATCTTTCCATGTGCTTTTGAAATATCTGTTCAACTCTTTTGCCAAATTTCAAACTTAGGTTGTTTGTCCTTTTATTACTGACTTCTCTTGAATTTTATGAATAAACTTTATTAATGAATTTATTAATGGTTTGTGAGAATTCTTTATTCATTATGAATATGAGTCCTTTATGAGATATGTTTTACAACTATTTTCTCTCAGACTGTGTCTTACTTATTTTCATAACAGTGTCTTGTCTGTTGATAAACAGAAGATTTAATTTTGATGAAGTCTTATTTATTAATTATATTCTTTTATGGATATGTCTTCCATGTCCTAAGAAATCTTTACCCACTCCTGAGTCACAAAGACATTTACCTTTGTTTTCTTCAAAAGGCTTTATATTTTTAACTTTCATGTTGAGGTCTATGATCCATCTCAATTTTTGTGTAGGATGGGAGGTTGCAGTCAAGGTTTATTTTTTTTCCATTAAAATGGCTATTTGTTCCACAACATTTCTTAAAATGACATTTCTTTCTCCATACCTAAGGAGCTATTTTTAAAAAGAAGTTTTCTGCACACCATCCCAGGGATTCTGAAAAAATAGTTCTGGAGTTAGACCCAGGAAAATGAATATTTGATATATATTCCAGGATATTCTTATGGGGAAGATACTAAAACCACACTTTGAGAAATACTATTCTATACATCCTTTTTTCTTTCTTTATTCTTCAGTTTTTCTTTCCTCCTTTCTTTCCATCCTTTTTGCCTTCCTTCCTCCCTTCCTCCCTCCCTTTCTTTCTTCTTCTTTCTTTCTTCCTTTCTTGCTTTCCTCTCTAGTGATTAAGAGGATGCATTCCTGTCTTTTATTCTACTCATGTTCACATTACGTTTTATGCTCACCTCAACCTGTTTTCTTGAATTATTAGATTCGGGAGAAATATAGTGTCTAATGATTCTCCTATGAGTGATAAAATATTAGTGCTCTCAATTTCCCCCATATTTCCCATTCTCACATCTTGGTTTTAGTTTGCATAACAAGGTTTATGCCTGTTTATTATTGCTATTAATATTAATATTGTTAACTTAAAATTGTTTTGATAGCAAATGTCCTTGTTTTCAAAAATTATTTGTGATATTTACATTTGTATATTCACAATTATTTAGACATTATTTAGTTTGCTTCAGTCTTCATCATAGCTCCTTTAATTCCATTACTTCCCCTTTTATTGAGACCTTAACTTTTATTCGTCTACCACCTAGCTAGAGTTGTTTAGAAGGAATTTTTTTCAACTGCGTATTATAAAATTTTTTGGCCCTTGCATACTTGAAAATGTCTCTCTGGCTTTCTTTATATATTTCTTATTTCCAACCAGGTATAGATTTGGGTTTAGAAGTCTTGGCCACCACTTTTTCCTTTTAATATCACAAAATTTCCTTCATTTTATGTGACAGAAGAGAAGTCTGAAAATAGATTCACTATTTTTCCTTTGTTGATAACATTTGTCTCAACACTTGTAGATTTTTTTTTCTCATTTGCTCAACAATCCACCAGGAAATGTGTAAATGCAATTCCAATGTCATTGATTTTGCTTTGTACACAGGAATTTCTTTTTCTTTAAATTCAGATTTCTTCATTTTGCTTGTTCAGTTATGCATGCTTTTATTATATCTTTGATAATTGTTTTGTTCTCTTTTTACTGGCAGATTCTCATAAATACTTGTTACCTTTTTCCTGATCTCTGCCCATTGCTTACAGTATCCATTCCATTCCCTTTTATATTTTTCATCTCCAATTATATTTTCTCTGCATTTTCAAAAACAAAATTTCATCTCTGCATGGCTTCTTCTCCATTAGTGACATTAATGCTCTGGAGACCAGCTAGTTTTGCATGTATTTTTCAATTTGTCTAGGTCTCCACTCCATAGACTCAAGATGGAATGTTTGTCTGCATCCTGGTGCTACTAGCTGCTACCTGATGGGGAAGCCTCTCTTACTAGCTTTTGTCAGTTTTTTTCAGGAGTATGTGGAGATTAATAATAATGAATATGGTTGACCCAAATTGTTGACATGGGTTCCAAGAGAATTGCTTCCTTTCTATCCTTGTCGTTTACTTACTTATGGTAAAAGCCCCGTAATAAGGTATTTGTGAAGGCTTTACAACAGTATATCTTCTTTGTTTTTACAATTTGGCATTGCTTTCTAAGGAAGGTATCTTACTGTCTTTCATAATTCTAATTCTATCTGGAGTGTGTCTAGCTGAAATTCATTGAAGTTTGTGACTCATAGATGGTTCAAATTTGTTTTTCCAGTGCTGATGTAAAAAATTTCCTATATTCTTAACCCTTATATTCCACTGGTTATTCCAGTCTGACTGTGGTGGTGATTTGGGGAGGGGTTTAATGCCTGGGCTCAAATTTCCATTTTACCTGGTGACTGCAAAAGTAATTCCTTTCTAACTCCTTTTCCATAATGGTGGTTTATATGTGACTTTATCTTAGTTGTTTTCATTGCCTCCTTAGATTCTCTGAGTGAATCATTTATCATGATTCAACAATTGGATTCTGGCCAGGAGCCATACACACTTGACACTTGCAGCATCCTAAATTAACACTCCAAACAGTTAACTCAGGCTAATTGTAAAATCCAAAACAAATATATTTCTCCATATAATCAATAAAAATTGTAGCAGCAATGTTAAGGTTCAGAGAAGGAAGAAAATAATGTAGGATAGTTAGGAAAGTCTTTATGATAGAAACATGTAGAAACAAAGAGTTATAAAATTCTAGTGCTTCCTAGTTTTATAGATGAAGAAACTGAGAAACTGAGAATGTCAGAATGACTTTCCAAGTATGTGAAGGTGATACCTTTAACAGAGGTAGAACTAAACTGAGCTACAGGAGAGCACATTTTTTCTTTCTTTTTCTCCTCTTTTCCAGCCATATGGTCCTATTGGGGCTGCAAACCATTATGACCTATTCCTGGGCATAGATAGGAATATGTGACCTAATTTAGGCCACTCAGTGTCCTTTCACAGAACTGAAAAACAAAAACAAAAACAAAACTTGACCTAAAGAAAAGAAGAAGTTTCTCTCTTTAGGAAAAGTTGGAAAAAGTTGAGTTTGGGAGGCCATGTTTCTACCAAAGATTCTTTGAGAGAATAATGCTGAATCCTAGAGAGTATCAGAGATGAAAAATGGAGATAGTGGTCCATAACAGCATTTGAGATCCTATTTCCAGACATGTTATGGCTAGCTAAATTCTACCCTTCCCATGGCTTGGAAATCTGAGTCCAGCAATCCCCACTTTGGCCTAAGCTGGCTTAAGTATGATTTCAGTTACTTATAATCAAATAATCCTCATCAATTTGTGTGGCTTTAAGAATAGGCAGAAATTAAACAGATGGAGAAAAGTGGGGAAGGAATTCCAGGCTGGAAAGGAGTTGAGCCAAGTCTTGGAGGCCAAAATGTCATGCTTTGTTCTGACAGCTTGGTGGAATTAACACCTCAGCAGGTCAAGGATGACAGGGAGTGGAAAGTTAAGAAGAGCACACAGAATTGGTTCCCTGGGGTGGGAACTTCTGGGTATCTCATCAGCAGGAGCTCTGAGGGGGTGGTAGTGAGGTGCTACATAGGGTTTCCTCAGTTTGGTCATGTCTATTTCCTGACAGACACACACTCTCCAGTGTATGGCAAAGTAGAGCAGACAAATACTGTACATTTTTCTTATCTAGCCCAACCATAAATTGCCTACGGAATTTAAAAGGAAGAAGAAACATTGACTCATCCACAGAGGGAGGTAAGGCAAAAAAAAAAAGAGTTCACTGTAATTAAGATTGCAAAATTACTTCAGTATCATCTCATCTTGTGGTGGTTTGAGTATTTCTGATTTATTGTCCTTTTAAGACTGGGAAAATTTATCAGTGAGCTTTAAATTCTGCTTGCCTTCTGAACACATAACCCTTCTGTAATCTTCATTTCTTTGTGGTACACCCTTCAGCTTATCAGTTATATTTTCAATCTTCTCACTCAAGTTTATTGTGCTCGTATTTTATTGCACACTTTACCACATACAATTTAGTAGACTTCAGTGGGGGTCCCTGTCAAGAAAAGAGGAAATTACTGATCCATGAAAGCCAATCAAAATTGGAACCCTGGTGTTAGATACTGTGAAAGAGGAAAGCGCATCTTACTCTCTAGCTGTCAAGGCCCAGCTATTTCTTTAAAATTATTCAACAGTGCAAAGTTGTCTATGAAACAAGAGGAAAGATTGGCAAGCCAGAAGATACACAATGAGTTAGAATCATATCACTCTCTTTTCAGTTCTGTCAGTGACCCATTTGTGCTCATGATTGCCTTGGAGCAGGCATTTTAATCACAGACCTAGTTTTCCTCTTTACCATATAATGATAATCAAACTGTTCTTCCTGATTTCCATGGGTTTTGGGAGAATGACTGAGAAAAGTACTGTCTGAAATGAGAGTTATTTTGGCATGGGAAGTGGAAGGGAATAGGGAAGTGATTTGAGCTTCCCATAGGCCATCAGGAGTCATGTCCCTGGTCATATTTAGGGAAAAAGTCAGTCCTTGAGAGAAATGATCAACTTTGTGGTAGTTACCTAATGTTTTTCCTTAATCCCTGCTTCCTGGCAAGTCTTCTCCAATTTGCTGCTACTGCAATTAACCTGTGATCTTCCTTTGAGTCCTGTCCTTTTATTGCCATTTCTATATTATTTACTTCAGAATTATAAGAGGAAAGGAATTCAGAGCTGGTTAAAAGTTGTCTGATAGCAGGATGTGAAACTCAAATGTCCAGAGCCACTTATGTAGCTAAGTCAAAAGTGTATTAAGTGTTCTGAAACATGGCTATTACCTTAGACCATAAATTGTAAGCAGACAGTGTATTCACAGAATGAAACCTTAGGATGACCAAGGCTGTGAAATGGCTGGGGAGGAGTGAAGAAGCCTACAGTTTGATGGGCAAGAGGGACATCAAAAATAGGTTGCATATGACCTGCTGGATGCTAAATTTATTTTGTACTCATGCTTTTTTGTCTGAGAAGAAAATCAGGGGTGTCTAGGATGTATGTGAAGGTTAGATTTATGTGTCAACTTGGCCATGTGATTGCTCTGTTTCCCTAGAGGGTCCTGACTAATACAATGGGTTAGCTGCTCAGTAAGGTATTTTTTAGATGAAAGAATAAAGAAAAGAATAAATAAACTTCTTTATTCTCTACAACAACAATAACAACAGCCACCACAAACCAAAACGAACTATATAGAGGAGAGATGTTAACATAAGAAAAGTGCCACTATTGAGTTTCCATGGAAGTGAGACACATCACATCACAGTACATGTAACAGAAATTGGTGGAAAAAGTCAATCAAGATTTTCTACTTTTTCAGCCATCTTGAGGAAGTTAAGGCAATAGATTCTAGAAGAGTAGGATTTTTGTGAGTTTGTGTCAGTTTGAGTCCTCTGGGAAGAAGACACCAAGATGTAGTTAGAAATACAGCTGGCCAGCTGACAGGGAGGTGAAGAGGGTCAACCACCACACCACCACTCCAGGGAATCAAGAGTGCCTGCTGCAAGCAGGAGAATTGTAACCATCATCCATGTGGAATCTAAGCCCCCTCTTGATGTAGAGGGGAACTGGACATAACCATCCCAGGGTCCACAGGATGGAAGGATAGAGTATGGATTAGAGTGGACTTACTGGTGTTTTGCTAGGGAACTGTTGTGATTAGTAAGGGAAGAAATTGTAGTAGTGATGTGGAGAGGGTAACCATGGTGGCTGCTGATGGTAGGAAGACGGAAGAAGAGATACGGTGTAGGGGCATTTTTAGGATTTGGAGTTGTCCTAGGTGGTGCTGCAGGGATGGATGCTGGACGTTGTGTGTCCTGTCGTGGCCCACTGGGTGCACTGGGGGAGAGTGTGGACTACAGTGTGGACCACTGCCCATGTGATGCAGTGGATGTGCCGCAACATGTGGTGCTCAGGAACATATTCGCCAGGTGCAGTGGATGTGCTGCAATGAAGAGGTTGTTGATGTGGGAGGGGTGGGGTGGGTGTGGTGGGGGGTATATGGGGACCTCATATTTTTTGATTGTAACATTTAAAAGAAAATAAAGAAGAAAAAAAAACTTAAAAAAAAAGAAATACAAAAGTTTTTTTTTTTGGGTAACATGTAAGAAAAGGGGAGAGGAAGTAGGAGTAGGCAGGAAAGACTTCAGACCACAGTGCAGGTCTGAAACTTCTGAAAGGAGATAATGAAGTAAGGAAGACTGCATAGGAAGAACCTCAGATACTGGTGCTATTATGAGAGTCTTGACCAGTTCAATGCAGATGACTGGCACAAAGATACTCTATAAGAGAGTCCCATGTTGGGCAGAAATGGCCAGACTCTGGTATCCTGGACATGCTCAGTAATTGACTAGAACTGCACGTGGCCTTGCTTCAGACACTATGGTATATCCTGAAGGTACACTCCCATAGCTGCCATATGGCTTCATTCTGCAAGCTAGTTTTAAATTTTATTGTATGAATTTTTGTAAACCTTATTTTACAATAAACTTGTGGTAACAATGTTGCCAGAAGAGATATACAGGACATCATTCTGTATGACAGATATCTGCAGGAGTGTTGGAGTTGTCATGGGAAGAAGGGCAGGTGTTATGTAACAAAAATATTCCATGACACTGAGGATTTCTTATGATGTGGTTTATAGAAGACCAATACTTCCACTGAAAACAACTGGAAAAGCCAGAAAAATATGCTGTCAAGGCAACCAGGACTTGAAGGACCTAGAGCTAAAAGAGAAGGGAAACTCACTGTGATGCACCTAATATTCTGCATGTTGTTTTTCCCCTGGGAACATTTCCAATTCTTGGCAAAGTAAAGGGCTGAGGAGCTAGTCAGAGCTGTAAGTAAACTTGCAGAGCTAGGGAGATAAATTGGAGTTTGGGTCTGCCAAGGCAGCCAGGTCTGGAAGGGCCAAGACCCCAGAGAGAAAGGAGATAATGAGAAGCAAATTCACATACTAGTCTTTCCCTTGAAGCATTTTCTGATTCTTAAACTGGGAAGAGTGAGAGGCTATGCAGCTGAGAAGAAAGCAGTTAAAAAGCACATAGGGAATGGGAAAATGGGAGTTAAGGCTTAAAATGTACAGGCTTCCTATTTGGAATGATGGAAATGTTTTGGTATTGATGGTGGTGATGGTAGCACAACATTGTGAATGCAATTTAAAAATCACTGAAATATATATTTGAATATGATTAAAAGGGGGAATGTTGGATCATATATATGGTAACAGAATAAGGAATTTTTTAAAAATCCATGTAACTACATTATACAAACAGTGAAACTTGAGGTAAACCATGGGCTTTAATTAATAGTACAATTTTTTAAATGCACTATCATCAATTATAGCAAATGTTCTACACCAGTTGTGGTGGGGTGGTATATGGGAATCCTTTATTTAATGCCTGACTGTTTTGTAAACCAACAATGTCTCTAATAAAGGATAAAAATGCAAGGCCTTTTTATATCAACATATTCAACAGATTCGGTAGCAGTGACTGAAAGTACAAGCCAACTTCATGTCAGAGACCCAGAGACCCTGTTGATGTGGCTCTGGGGACCTGTTGCATGTCAGCTCTTCCTAAAAAAAGTAATAATAAAGCACAGAGACGTTTTGGCACTTTCACAGTGTTAAGGAGACAACCACAGAGCCCAAGATCTGCTACAGATATGGAGCACTAGTAAATATCTTAGGCTCTCAGTCGACTGCATCCTAAGACCTAAATAGACTAAGCCTTTAAAGACTACAACAGTGATTTGCTAATGCCCTGTCAAAGGATAGTATAAATTTACTGTGGAGGATAATAACATTGAGTCTCTGCAATATTTCAGTCATGATTTTTGGCAATTAATGACAAATTGCCAGTCATATCAAGAAACAGAATAAAGAGAAAAGCAGACAATTGATAAAGCATTATAGGATTAAATGGTATTAATTTTATCAAAGACATTTCTTTTAAGAATTGGATTTATATGTTTAAGAAAATAGATTACAAAGATGGAAAATTTCACCAGATAATTGGAATTTATAAAGAAAGAATAAAGTAGAAATTTGAGAACTGAAAAATACAAAAACTGTAAAAACAAACAAATAAACCTCAGTGTCAGATGGACACAGATGAGAGGATGATTGACCTGGACTGGAAAATAAGACAGTAAAAAATATACAGACCAAAGAAGAGAGAGCAAAAAGGATGGAAAATGTTGAAAAGAACAGAATAAATACATGCAATGTAATGAAAAGTCCTACCATATATTTAATTGGATTCCCAGAGTAAGAAGAGAGAGAGAGAATGGAGCAGAAATAATATTTGAAGCAATACAAGCCAACAGTTTTCCCAAACTGTGAAAATACATAAAAGTATGAGCTATGGATTCAGAAGCACTACAGATCTCAACCAGAGCATATACAAAAAAACCTGAAACTAGGTATGTCATGGTAAAACTGTTGAAAACTAAAGACAAAGGGAAAGGCATTAAAACAGCTAATAAGGTATAGATATATTATTTTCAAAAGAGCAAAAATAAAACTGATGGAAAGCTTCTCAAGAGAAATGTTGAAAGACAACACTAAGACATTCTTAAAATGACAAAATAAATAGATGCCACCTAGAATTTTCTATCCCACGAAAATATCCTTCTAAAGTGAAAGAAAATGAAGAGAAGTCCAGAAAAAAAAATACTAATGGAAATTTTCCTCACCACACTCACACTAAAAGAAATAATAAAGTGAATTTTTCAGGAAGAAAGAATATGGCCTCAGTTGGAATCAAAGAAATACAAGAAAGAGTGAATAACAAAAGAAGGAATGAAAAAATGGGTAAACTAGATGAACATTGAATTTTTAAAACAATAATATCTATAATAATAATATCTTTGGGGGTATGTAATATATGCAGAAAAATTCATGATATCAGCACCATCAAAATACAAGAGGGAGTGTAATGATATAAAATGTTTTAAGGCCTCAGCATTGGCTAGATAGATGGTCAAAGTTCTGATTTATTTTAGACTGTAGTAAGTCAGCAGAGACGTTGTAATGTCTAAGATAACCACTAAAATAATAACAAAAGATGTGAAATTAATTGCTAACAGGAGAAAACGCAGAATGAAATTCTTGGTTAATTCCAAATAAGGCAAGGAATATAAATAAAATGAGCATAAAACAGGTGAGATAAAAAGAAAATAAATAATGCAGACATATACCCACATATATTAGTAATCACATTAAAGGTAAATGGACTAAACATTCAAACTAAAAGACTGAATAATACGCTTCTTATTCATATTAAATATAAGCTCATTAAATATAAATTTATCAAAAGTTAAAAGGATGAAAAAAAGACAAACTATGCAAAACAAAAGAAAATTGGTTATGTTGGTTTGAGTCTTTTATGTGAACCACAGAAAATTATGTTCTTAAACTGGTCCATTCCTGTGGATGTAGTACCCTTTGACTGGATTGAATTCAGTTGGGAGACTTTGGAGTACTTCAGTGACGTGTGTCCCGGGACAGGTCTTGGCTCTCTTACTGGAGTTCTTTATAAATGGAAGAAACATGCAGAGACACACAGAAAAAGAAAGCTGCTATTTTCCCTTGCCATGTGAGAAAGGACTCCAGGATTACCTGCAGCTGTAAAAAGACAGAGAACCCCACAGAGAGAAGCCACAGACAGAGCAGCCCAAAGCAGAACTAGCTACAGGCCCAGAGGAGAGGGGAGAAAGGAGGAGGCTGCTATTATGCCCTGCATGTGCTTGATTGCCCACAGCTGAGCTTCATGAGACAGCATCTTTAGATGACTCTGCCATGGGCCTGATCACCCACAACTTAGAGGACAACATCTGTTGATGATGCCTTGATTTGGACATTTTCATAGCCTTGGAACCGTAAGCTTCTACCCTAAAAATTCCTATTATAAAAGTCAACCCATTTCTGGTATATTGCATTGGCAGGCTTCAGCAAGCTAAAACAATTGATGTAGCTTTATTAACCACAGACTTGAATAAAAAGAAGTGCTACTAGAAAGAGCTAGATAGAGGGCTCTTTTATGAGAAAATGATCAACCCACCAGGAAGATATTACCTTCCTAAATTTGTCTGCACCTAATTATAGTTTCAAAATATATAAAATAAAAACTGCCAAACTAAAAGGAGAAATAGAAAAATCCACAACTGTGGTGAGAAACCTTAACATAATTCCCAGAACTCATAGAAAGATGCAGAAGAAATAAAAATACAGAAAATTTGAAGTACGTGACTACAAATATGATGCAAGTGAAATATATGGAATAGAGCCATATGGCAGAATCCACATTCTTTTCCAAAACTGACTATATGCTGGGACATAAAGCAAGACTTCAAGTTTAAAAATGGAAACAATTCAAGGTACCCTTACTGACACAGGTGAATTAAGCTAAACATAAACACCAACAACAAACACAACAAATAGAAAATTCCCAAAGGTTTTCAAATTACGCAGTATGCGTCTGCAAAATCCATGGATCAAAGAAGCATGCAGTGGGGCAGGGAGGTGGGGGGTATATGGGAACCTATTATGTTTTTTAATGTAACATTTTTTGAGATGTATATATCTTCAAAACATACAATTTACAAAAATGATGGGGGTGGGAGGATGGGGAGTGGGTTATATGGGAATCTCTTATGTATTTTAATGTAACATCCCTTGTGATCTATTAACTTTAATTTTAAAAAGTGTTAAAAAAAAGAAGCATGTAAATGGAAATTAGAAAATATTTTGAACTATAATAAAATATATATATATATATACATAATTTGTATGAATCTTGCTTTAAGGGAAATTTATGGGCTTCTAGGCAAATAAAAACAGGAAAGTCTCAAAACTAATGACCTAAAGAGAAATTCAATCCAAATAAAGAAGAAGGAAATAGATAATTAATATAAGATCAGAAATTACTGAAATAGAAAAAAAATATGTAAGAGAGCTATCTGACTCTTGCATTTCATCTTATTTCTCAGCATGGATTGATGTGAAAATGCTACTAAAATTTGGTACCAATGAAATGTTTAGTATCAGTAAGAGCAGGAAACAATTCAATGTGAGAATAGATGTGAGTTGGGGATTTAAAATAGATAAATAACAACTGTAAAAGGTATTGAAATAGAAATGTAACGAAAACAGCTAACAGTTTATGTTTCAGAACATTATCTGTAACATAATTCATGATGTTACCATAGACTCTGATGTCTAGTTCTTGTAGTTTGAGGTTTCTCTAGATCCACATAATTCTTTTTGGTTACAGAATTTATAATTTAATAAACACTATAGTTTATGGAAAAGACAAAATTTGAAGCCTTATAAAAATAAACATTACTGATAACTTCAAGGAAAAAAGAAAATAATTAATATAAGGAATAAAAAAGAGACTTCAGATCCTACATATATTACACAGATAAAAAATATTATTAGCAACCTTATGCCAATAAATTTGAAAATTCAGATGAAATTGTCAAATTTCTAGAATCACACATCTTACCACAACTCACAGTTGAAGAAACAAAACAACTGAATGGTCCTATGCCTATTAATTTAATTTGGAATTAAAAGCTTACTGATAACAAGGCCATTTCTAGCCCTTGAAGATTTCACTAGTGAATTCTACCAAACATTTAAAGAAGAAACAACTCCAATCTTACATAACTCTTTCAGAGAATAAAGAAAGAGGAAACATTTCCCAACTTATTTTAAAAGACTAACATGACTAACACTAAAACTTGATAAAATCTGGTCAATTTTCTTCATAAATTTTGATACAAAAACCCAAAGGAAAATATAAACAATTTTAATCCAGCAAGTCATAAATCTTAATTTATTAGGATTTACTTTAGGAAGGTTGATTTAACATTTGAAAATCTATGTAATTAACTATAGTAACAAAATAAAAGAGAAAAAGTATACAATCATTTCATGAAATACAGAAAAAGTATTTGATTAAGTCAATACTCATAATTTTTTAACAAGTTCTTAGTAAAATAGGAATAAACGAACCTTTCTTAATTTGATAAAGAAAAAACCTGTAGTAAACATCATACATGATAGTGAAATATTAACAGTTTTCCTTTTGAGATCTGAAATGAGATAAGGGTGTCTCCTATCACCATTTCTGTTCAGCGTTGTATAAGGATTCCTAGCTAGTACAATAAGTCAAGGGGCAAAAAAAGAGAAGGATTGGGCAAGAAGAAATAAAATTTTCTAAATATGCTAATAAGAGGATTGAATTTATAATCAACTATTAGAAATAATAAAGGAATTTATTAATGTTGCCAGATACAAGTCAACATACAAAAATCAATTCTATTTTTATACAACAGCATATAAAAATAGGAAGTGAAATTTAAATAAAAATAAGTTCCACAATTGCATAAAAAAACAACAAATTCCTAGGAATAAATTAACCAAAGGATGTTAAAGTCCTCCACATAGAAAGCCATAAAACATTTTTGAGTCATTAAAGAACCTAACTAAATAAAGGAAAAAAACATGCTCATGAATTAGAAAATTCAATATGGTTAAGATGTTAGTCCTGCCCTCCACTCACCAAATAATTTATAGATTCATTGCAATCACAATTAAAACAATACCAGGTTACTTTTTGGGTCAAAATTGACAAACTGATTCTCAAATTTATCTGGAAATACTAAGGGTAGCCAATAACATTTTGAGTAGGATAACACTGAAGAACTTAATTTGCAGGTGTCAAAACCTATTATAAGTCTGCAGTAATTAAGACAGTGTGGTACTGGGAAAAGGATAGTTGAGTAGACCAATGGAAAGAATAGAGATCAGAAAGAGACACACACATATATGATCATAAAGGTGACACTGCAGTGCAGTGAAGAAAAACCATTTTCAATAAATGATCTGAGTCAACTAGATATCCACAATGAAAGTAAAAATCACATATTGACCCCTACCTCACACCACAGGCAAAAAATTGGTTCCAGATTGCTGACAGAAATGCAAGCAGGAAAACATTAAAACTTCTTAAAGTAAACTAAGGGTTATTTTCCTGACCTTGAGTTTGGCAAAGATGTCTTAAGCAGGATACACAAAGCACTAATCATAAAGGAAAATAATGATAAATTGGACTTCATTAAAATTAAGACTGTCTTTAAAAACCAGCAAGAGAGTAAAAAGGAAGTCATGGAAAAGATATGGGCAAAATATATGTCTGACACATGATTTATATTCAAAATATATTTTACAATTTCTTAAAATAAATAAGAAAAAGACACACAACCCAGTAGAAATATGGGCAAAGACTTTAAGCAAGACCTTTCCAACAGAGAATATCCAAGTGGCCAATAACCACATGAAAGGGTGCTTAGACCTTAGTCAAAAGGTCAATGTGAAGGTAATCTACGAGTTACCACCACACACCCAAAAAAATAAGCAAAATAAAAAATGCAGACAATGTCATAGGCTTGCAAGCATACACAGCAGTGTCTTGTACACTGCTGAAGGTAGAGTAAATTAACACAACTCTTTGGAAAACTGCTGGACAGCATCAACTAAAACCAAGCACCTGCATATCTATAGCCCAGCAATTACACTCCTAGGACACATGTTGGCACCAAAACACATGTACTAGAATGTTCCTAGAAGTGCTATGTGTAATAACTCCAAACTGGAAGCAAATTAAATGTCCTTTAACAGCAGAAAGGAAAAATAAAATGTGGTAGAGTCTTACAGTGGAATATGATATAGTGATGAGAATGAACTATCTACTGCTATATCAACAATACCAATGAATTTCATAAGCATAATACTGAGTGATATAGGCCAGACACAAAAAAGTACATAAAGTTAAAAAACAAGCAGTATTAGCCAACTATGATAGAAGTGAAGAGAGAGGTTACTTTAAAAGGAGTTGTTAGTGTGAGTTGACATGGAGAGTTCTGCAATGTTGGTAATGTTCTATTTCTTGATCTGGTGGTGAGTTCATTCTGAAAATACATTAAGCTGTACACTAATAACTTTTTTTTTTACATTTCTGTATGTATGTTATGCTTCAATAAATGTTTAATTAAAAATAGTCTAATTTCTTAAGGAGTTTATGGACCCTTTAACTGTCAATACGAAATATAAGAAATGAGACTGCTTTTTGAGCCAGGCTGCTATTGAATCATGCTTCAAAGTTTGAAGGAACATGACAGTTGTTTAGTTCAAATTCTTTCCACATGCACAACGCAGTTACATTGGAAAGCTGTCATTACTTTATGAATGTGTGGACCTCTTCCTTTGGAATTTTATTTATGATTAGTGTTAGGGGCACACATAAAAGATTCCCTTTTATCCAAAATGCTGCACTCTATTTTGATTATTTACTGACTTCATTAGACTTCAGATGGCTTTTGGTTATTTCCTCAAAGAATAAAGATTTACAGTCATAAAAATATTCAATATTATTATCTTTGGAATAAGCATATATTCCCCAAGTGACTTCTTTGAAGAATCACCTTTACTGGGACTCATACATCCATTGCCATTCCTGGTGTGTGCTTGTTAACCATCAAGGAAATTGATGTTTGGTAGTACTGCATTACCAAACACCTTTCCATCTTCAGTAAGAACTCATATTTTACTTATGTTTCCAGGCTTCATTGGAGAAAATAATGTTAGGTAGCACTTAGTATATTTGTTTTCTGAATACAAGGTAACCAACCTTCAAGGATAGTAGAAAGTGATGATAGCTAATAGGGTACTGGTTTTCATAGTGCAAACTCTGGACAAGAAGCATCAGCCTCACCAGGCACTTGTTAGAAATGCAGAATCTTGTGTTTCACCACAGAGCTACTGAAAAAGAAGCTCTGGGGTGGGGGCAGCAATCTATTTTAACAAGCATTCTAGGTGACTCTGATGAACACTAAAGTTTGAGGATCACTGGCATAGAGAAGTATTGTAGCAGAAAAATGAGGTCTTTAGATTTAGCCTCAACCCTTGCTTTACTACTTCCGAATTGGATAATCTTGGACAAGACCCTTCATTTCACCAATATTCAGTTTTCTCAATAATAAAAGGGATGAAAAATAATCCCTACAGTTTATCAAAAACAAAAAAGTAAGTTTTCAATAAGTAGTATTTATTATTATTCATCTTTAATAATTATTTTCATAAATAATAATAAAATGAGATTTAGAAACAGAATTCACTAGAATAAAAAGAGGTAAAAAACCTTCCTTGGTCCATGTGGTATCACAAAACAGAATTAATTCCATTTGCTTAATTATGAAGATCATTTCAACACAACCGTGGGTTTTTCAGTTTACAGGAGGCGTTCCTTGAATGCTTCACCAAACAGCAGTTTAGAAAAATCACACATCCTGGCCCTTTGGGGACGACACCACCGAATAAAAAGCAATTGCACCACACTCATGTAAGATGTTACTAATAGAGGAAAATGTGAGAGGGAAGGGGTGGAGTGTATTAGAATCCTCTACGTTTTCAATGTAACTTTACTTAATCTAAAACTTCTTAAAAAATAAAATAAAAAAAACCAAATGCAATTATATGAAAAAATGCTGAGCATGGATCAAAAACACTCTTTCATACATACTTTTGCACTTTCTACCAAGGGCCCAACATGTTGCTAAATGTCTCCATGCTCAATTATAAGCCATTCTCATTTCTGATAAATGGCACCACACACCAAGAACCCCCTAACTGGAAACCAAGGATCAGAGGAAACACCCTGGCTTTTCCTTCCATCCTTCTTTCTCTCCAGCACAAGTGTACTCAACCTGTCCATCCACCACTCCATAGAACACAAACTAGAAAATATGATGAAGAAAAGACATTTTCTAGTTTCTTTTGTTTCTGCCTATTATCTCTGTTTTTGGTAGTAATAATTTGGGAAGGAAAACACAGACTAGTCACTTACTCAAGTGACTCAATTTGGATACTTAAGTGAAGATGGCATGAAAAGTTGACCAGGTGTTGGGTTGTTGCAAGCATAGGATCAGGGCGTTTTTCTTCAGGTCCTTTTTGTTTTGTGCACTATCCGGGCCTGAAAACTATCCTTTTAGCTTGTGTCACCCTGGCATTCACAATGATTCTTCCTCCTCTACACTGGCAGGACCCATCCCTCTACTTCTTTTCCTCTTTCTTCTCTTTTTCTCTTTTCTTCCTCAGGCTTTTTTTTTTTTAAATCCCAATGGAAATGGAAGGGAAAATTAGCCTCCTGCAGCTTCTGCTTTAAAAGATAAAGGCAACTTACTTTCCTTGAGATTCTTATTCCACTAGCGAGTGTACAAAATAGCATGCATTCAATGTGTTTTATTTAATGCCTTTAATTCATCAAATTGCTATGTTTTTATTCAAGTTAATTCATGATACTGTGCAAATTAAGGAGCTTGTCAAAAAAATGAAGGGTTTCAAATTAGTTTGAGAGGTACCTATTATTCATTGAATCAAGGAGCCAATCATAGCACTCTTCAGTATTGTCTTTCATATATTCATCACCAGAGGTTTTTACAAACCCCATATTACATGTCACCCTCAACACATGAGTATGTTACTACTTACACATAGAAAACTGTTCATTTGCGGATAAATGTGACTTTTACATTATGAGGATCTCGTTTTCAAGGCATGCTGCCATATTGGGTTGACTTTGAATGATGTTAGTCATTTTCCCAAGCTTAGAAATGGCCCAAGTAGACCATTTCATATTGTGGTTACCTGTCAGTAAAGAGACACAAAGTCAGATGCACATTGTAACACAGTTCTCATGCACATTTGTATGTATAGTCATCTTTTGCACTTGAAAATGATGTGTTAGAGGTGGCACGTGGGGCAAGGGTGGCCACTGTTAGCAAAACCTCTGAGAAGATTGGCATTGTTGGAAGAACAGAAAGACAGACATGGTGGGAAAGCACCCCAGCTTCTCAGTTAGATTTATTGTGTGGGCTTTTAATTTTACTTACAGATAAGCCATTTCATCTATATTAGAAAGCTAGTGTAAATCCACACACTAGTCATAGTGATTCGCAATGAGGTATGAAGGATGACCTCTCTCCTTCCAGGGGAATGTTTGCAACTATTTGGGGACATATCTGATTGCTACACTGCCTGATAGATGAAAAGTGCTCTAGCTTTTAGTGTCTGGAGATGTTAAAAATTCAACAGCATCCTGAACAGCAAGCACAAACTGTCACATAAAAAATATAAATTGCATCATCTTTGAGAAGCAGGTATTAATATTTTTTAGTTCATATTCATTGATTGTTCCTATCCTGGAATCTTTAGGTCTCTAACAGCTGGCATGGGTTGTAGAAATAGGTAAGCCATATTTAATATTTCAGATCTCAGGCTCCTCCAGACTTCTCTTTTGACTCCAGAATCATTATCCAACTGCTTACTGTGCAATTCCCTCAGTATATCCCAAGGGCCCAATTCAACCCATCCAAAATCAAGCTCATTCTCTTCTCCCTCATACCTTCTCCTTCTCATATACCCTCTATGTTGGTGAATGGCAAGACCATGGAGAACAAGCTAAAATTCTGGTGATCATCCAGGTGCCATCTTTTCCTCACTCTCACATTTAATCAGTCACTAAATCCTTGATTCCTACTGCCTTAGTTCCTTTCATTTTGGTCACTATTTTTTTTTTTTCCATCTCTACAGCTACTGCCTTAGTTCAGCCTCTTCTTGTCTCTTATCTGTATTATCTCATTAATGCCTCATTGCATTACTTAGAACCTTTTGATTGCAAGTGACAGGAAACCCAACTACATGCGTTTATATAACTTAGAAGGTGGACAATTCAGTGACGGTGCAATCCAGGGTATACAATGACATAATCAGAGTTCTGTCTGGCTCCATCCTTAGAATCCCCTTGCTTCTGTGTGTCTCAATTCTCAGGCAGGCTCCCTGCTAAGATCCATCATGTGGATCTCAGCCTATTCTAGCAAACTCTGTTGAAAGACGTAGCCTCTGCTTTAGTTGTTTCGGCAAAAGTCCCAGGATGGGCCTCTTTGGTTCTGACCATGTCACATGCCCAACTGAGCCAGGAAGAGTCATGCTACATAAATCCCATCAATTGGCCATGGCAGCAGTTAGTGCTCAAGAAAATGATGGGTTCTGTTTGTAGAAGGTGAGAGAATGTGTGCTTGGGAGTAAAGATCCATTATTAAACCTATCCTGTCACCCAACTTTTGCATACGAACCAGAGTGATCTTTTTCTGCATATCTAGTCACATCATTCCCCTGATAAAAATCTTTCCATAATTTCCCACAGTCTATATAATAAAGTCTAGGAAAGCATGAATGGCACGCCAAGACCGGACCTCTGCCTACTTCTTGGGTTCTGCTCTTCCACTCACATGACTCCCAACTCTGCTTTGGGTCCAGCTGTGATGAGTTCCTTAATTCCAGGTACTGTGGAGTGTTTTGTTCTTGCTTATGCAGCATCATCTGCTCAGAAGACCACAGCTGTTTTCTCCATCTAGAAAATATCCATTCTTGTTTCAAGGCTCAACCCTATCTTCACCCTTTCCCATCCTCTTCACCTTTGCATCCCCACTGAAACTGCGCAGATGATATCGTCACACCTGTGACACAGTACTATACTGCTTTTTCTCTCTTCCCTTTCTAGACTGTCAGCTCCTTAAGGTCAGAGACAGATATTTATCTTTGTACCCTGAATACCTAACAAGGTACATGACTCACAAAACTGGGTTCCAGTAAATACGTATTGAATGATTGAGTCAATAAAAACTAATTAAAAATAAAATTTTTACCCTTGGTAAAAGTACCATAGGAAGCAAATGCAGATTTTTAACAGCTGAAAAGATAAAACACGTGGAAAAAAGGAATCAAAGGGGGTTCTTAGCACTGGAGGGGGACTGGTTACTTTGAGTGGAACATTATGATAGTATTATTTTACAGTCTACTTTGTTAATTTGTTATATTTTCATTCTTTTCAAGGGAACTTTTGGTAATGTGTTTGGTTTTAATTACTTGAAATTTATTTTTATGTAACCATGGTGGCCTGTGAAAATTTCATAAGATGAACTTCCATCTACTTCTTTAGAATTTCCAATAAACTTTAGCCAGTGAGCACACTGCAGTGGATGTGAGGTCAGGGAAAGTATTGACATTGATTGTTTTGTCTTCTAAATCTAAAATCTTCTTAGTCTGCTATTTAGATGGAAACAACCACCAAGCACTCAAGCTAATGGCCAAGGTCATTTTTCCAGCAAGGCAGCGGTGCAGCTGTGTCCAGTGCCCTAGGCGGGACTTGAAAGGACCCTGTTTGCTTCCCCATTGCTGTGTTGGGGGAGTGTCCTTCCCCCTCACCACAGTTCTGCTTAGAAAAATGTTCCAAAGAAAGCACCCCCACACCCCTCAGTGAATGCTAAACAATTTCTTTCTTCTTCCTCTTGAGGCTCAACTCAAAGAACATTTTTCATTACGACTTTTTCAAGAATTGAGGGAGAGCTAAATTTGTTTTTTATTAGAACAATAAAAGCTCTAGATAATGGGCATCATGACTGTATTTATATATAATTTTGTCCTGAATTGACTGTCTCTACAGTTCACATTCTTCTGGAAGGTGCCAGCCCTCAGTTTCACTGCATTGAGCTATCATTTGAGCTAAGAATGGAATTCAGGTTTCTTAACTCCTCAGCCAGAACTCCATCTATTAGAACACTGTGCCTCTCAATTGTGTCTTAAATTAGGCATAGAAATGAATTCACTCACACTCTTTCTGCCTACCAAGTTTTTGCAAAAGGACTTATCAGTGCTACATGATACAGTTGGGAGAATTTCCTTAGCTCTACAGTTAAACTCCTACAGACTCTGGGAGTGGGAGAAGCTCAGGTTAAAAAGCTTAAGTCTCCTTGAATCTTCTAAGAGCAGCACAGCTTCTGCCCCCCCACCCCCCCCCACCCCATCACCAGTCAAGCACAGAACAAAGGAAATCCTCCAAGTCCTTGGCCAAACGTCATCAGAGAAGTTATACATTTAATTTGAGAAACTTGTCAGTCCAGAAACTTACAAAGATATTTTACAACTGTGAAAAGGAATGTGGTTGGGTGTAATTGTGTCTTGCTCTTAGCTATTTGATGAAATGTTAGAGACTCGGCCTGTCTCCCAATTGCACCTATTCCGAGGCATGAAGAAAGGGCCTTAATGAATTGGAGCAAAATACTCGGCACTGATCTCACCTGAGAGCTGAAGGAAGCTCAGGGGCAAAGTGACTTTTATTTTTGATGGGCTCTTGCCTATTAAAACATTTTTTTCCTTTTTGGTCACTTGATGTAGTGCCTATGGAGAGGGTAAAATATGCGCGCGTGCGCACACACACACACACACACACACACACACACACACCAAACCCAAAAGGAGAATATAAATAAATATCATTTGGAATCTTGCATAATATCAGCCAATGGCAACAGCAGGTTTTTGACAGGCCTGCGAACTTCCCCAAAACAACATCCTGCCAGCCTGGCTGTGATTCAGGCATGAGTCAATGCTGTGAGATGGGCTGCTGCCAGCCGAAAACGACTCCCCTCCCCGGGCCCGTCAGTCTATTAACATTTAGAATCTGGGCTGGACTGACTTGTTATTAACAGCACTGGCCCCCCTCACGCTAATAACGAGATGAAATCTTTTCTTCCAGCATCGGGAATAAAAATACAACCAAGAAAGAAAGATACCTCTTCATCACAATACCCTCTTTGATGAAAAGGGGTCAGTGCGCAGTTTTTACGGCTGACACAATTATTAAAGACTGGAGAAAAGCCTTTTCCCCACCCCCTGGAGTCTTGTTATAATGAGGCCCGAACGTGCTATCACCTTTTTGTAATCCAAAGGAGGATGAAGCCTGCTGAACTGGGAGGAGATGGCACAGGGTCATCAGAGCCCCAAGAGCTGTGGAAATAATTTCCCCTACTGTTATTAGACTACACCTACCACAGACACTTTCTTAAAGTCTGCCTTTTCCTTTGAAACTAGGGATATGCTTCAAAGAGCAATTCTCACTCTGCAAACAAAAACAATTGTAAGTCTCTCTCCCAGGCTTTCTCTCTCCGTTTTTATTTGCCCATCCCCCACCTTTCTAGAAAAAACTGCTACCTTGCTGAATTAAGGATATTACCTCTAACCACCCCTCCAATACTCATGGAGTCTTCTGAGGAGGGAAATCACAGCAGTCACGATTCTGCAGATGCTGACTCAGAGGAGGGCTATAAAACATAAAAATTTCCCCAAGTAAATATGTAGCCAGGAATAAGACGTAATGGGGAGAAGAATAATCCTCTTTGTCAGTTCTCCCACCCCATCATCATTCCTTTGTGCAGGCGCCAAGGAACAATTTATATCACTAGAATCTGGGAGACTTTTTTTTTTCTTAAGGGCAAGTTCTTCACTCTCTTTTCCTTTAACCTTTTGACCAGCTAATGAACTGTGCTATTTACAGGGCTCCTGTTAAATTATTCCTTCACTGCCTAAAATACAATGTGACTTTCAATAGTCTCACATCCATTTGAGAATCTGGAGGGAATAGTTCAGGTTGTACATGTCCTAGCTTTTGATCCTTTAGCGATGGTTTATCCCTGCTTTTTCATCCATCCACTGCAGGAAAAAAACAAACAAACCCTATGAGCTGGCAATTTTCTTTACGTGGATCATTCAAGCAACCCTTAGAGACTGAAGGCATGGAAATAGGGAATTCCAATATGGAGAGGATATTTTGGAAATATGATTCTTGCATGTTCCCAAATATCTTTTCAAAAACTTCTCCTGACTTATACCTTGAATGTCACTTATCATATGGGAACACTTGTCACTTGTGGTAAAGAAATAACTCAGGTACTAAAAAAGTTCTTGGAAACGTGGTGATCTTGCACTCACAGAAGATGAGGCTGTAATTGTGAGATTATGCCCTGAGAATTATGATGGCTGTCAGTGGGCTCTCACTTCGGAAGCAACTTCCCGGCAAGTTATGCCCACATTTCCTGTGCCTGCCAGAATGTGAGTGTGAATGGGCTTCCTCATAAATGCTGGCCCTAGTTTTTTGTTTTTGAAAATTTAGCCTTTGCTGTTTACTCTAGTTTCAGGCATGATATTTTTTGAAACCAAACTTGGAAGGTGCAGTACCTTTTTTTCCCCTTTGCAAAACTCCATCACAACTTTGCCCATGAAAACTGATCTCCATTATCAGGAGTTCATAAGCTGTCAAGATGGCAAAGACCAAACCAACAGCAGTGCTGCCTTGCCGGCTAATTCCAGCCTTCTCAGGGCAGTTACTTTCGATGCATTTATTTACAACCTGACTCTCTGTCATATCCACGTCCTGTCTTTGCAGCTGCCTCTTTTCTCCCTCTTGATGGCTGCAGATCTCTGCTTATCATCCATTTCCATGCCGGCTTTGTCTGTCTCTTTGTAAGCCCTGTTCTGAGTAGTTTTGGCGGCATGCGCGGCATTGTCGGTGACTAGTGGATAAGCTGCCTCGCCTGTTTCAGTCATTCTGAGCCTCCTTTGTCTTGTATCCTTTTTGATGGCCTAATTTCACACACATTCTAACTGAGGACTCTTTTCAAAATAAGCCTCCGATATGGGTGTGCTATTGTTCTGTGCGGGCTGCCAGGTTATTATTTTTAAAATGTATTCACTGCATGGATTTATCATGTGAACTCCTATTGAAAACCATTGCCCCCGGGAAGGATTTGAGCATTTGGGCAATTTCCTGATATTCTCAAGTGTATAGGTTTGTAGTTTCTTTTTTGCCCCTTCAAATGGATGCAGGCATGTCAGAGCAATCCATAAACAATATTGATTGCAAAAAAGCACAAAACTGCCAATCTAGAAGCTCTCTCCCCATCCTCTGTTGCAGACCCTAATCTCTGAGAAGAAGCCCTCCCTTTGCACAGGTTTCAAAAGGCACACACCATTTGTTTTCACATTTAATAGGATCTAAGCTTCAGTGATGTTGCACCAATTTTCTTGGTGTCAGAACTGTGTCAGTTTTGGTCTAAAAACTGGAAAATTATTCTATGTGTGAGACATTTTCTCTTCCTAACCCAGCAGAGATATGCACGAATGCAATAATACACAAATGTTTCTGGGCCCCAAACATGGAATGAGCTGTCTTCTATTCCACTTGATTTGATAATCTAATACAATTTAGGGCATTAATAAATGAAATTGTTTGGGAACTTGGTTCATTGCCTAAAATCTTTGCAATGTAGTTCCATTTAAAGATTCTTTTTTTTTACTTTCCCTCAGGGCTTGAGCTTTTGAATAAATAATTCAGCTTAATAATCTCTCTGATCTGTGAGGTTAATTGATACCAAAAGAAACGAACTACTGGTTTAATAGGACCCATATTTGTTTGCTTTCCATTGAGTTACACAGTATTTCTTGATTTTCCCTCTTGAGCCTTTTTTTTTTTTCCCCCAAGAGATTCTTCTGTTCCAAAAGCCACAACCACACTTCAGTGCAGTTCACATATTGCTAATGTCATTGGAACAAAGTGGTCAAGGTTATTATCCGAAGTTCATTTTAAAAAATTACACTTGCTGTGGTCCTTCAGAAAGCTATGCTTTATAACGCACTCATGCATTCATATAAAAACACTTTCTCAAATTACAACTGACCTCTAACAAGAATCTAGCATTTTAACTAATTGGACATTAGTGTAGATAGCAATACAAATTATGCAGTTTAACCCCAAGACTGGTTGGAGTCCAGAAATGGTGCTTTAATGAAGAGTCCCCTGAATTTAGGACAGATGCTGGAAGCTGAATCTTGGATCAAGCACAACCCTGGTATGACTAATACATTTTACTAATTTATAAGTGCATTCTTCCTTGAAATCTCAATGTAAAGACCAGCATCGTGATCTATGAAAGGGAATCTAACCTTGAAGTTAATGAAAATAAGAGTATTGTTCACTGAATATAGAATCCCTAGCTTATCACTTTTTCTTTCCACATCTTCCAGCTTTCTATTTTCTTTGAGATTCACGTGAGGGACTATGTGAAGCCAAAAGCATAAATCTGATTTCTGGAGGTTTGTACAGCAATATACAACAAAACCTTATCTGGACAGTAAACAGAAAAAGGTTGGACAGCAAATTCATTAGAAACAGCATCAGACTACCCAAAGAGGCACGCAGGATTTTGCTCTGAGCCTGGCTAGGATAGATGGAGTATTCTCATTCCCAGTACCCACTTTAGAAGTTTCTTGTCCTTAATTATTCACTGTAGCCCATTTTTATCCACACACCCCGCCCCCGGAGCCCTCCACCCCACCACTACCCTTGGTTTGATATCCATGTCTGACAGGACCCATCTATCAGATGCTGAGTCCAGCAGTCCAAACTTACTTTCATTCATCTTTTCTCCCATTAACTTCTGATTTTTAACTCTTGCATATGAAAATGAGCTTACTAGATCCTACAGAAATGCAGGATTCAAAACTGCACTCCTGACAAAATTCCAAATATGCAAAAAGTAACTATATTAGAAAAAAATACATCAACATATTAGAAGTATATATCACTATTTAAGTGCTTTGACCTTATATTTTTTTCTGGTTTCCATTCTTTAACCAAATATATATATATATCAGTTTTAAACCTGGAATGTATTTTTTCCTCAATATATAGTATGGAGGATTTAAACTTGAAGTATATAGAAATCAAGTTGAATAAATAAACTTACCTAGAACACAAATTTATAGTCCCACATAATGATCTTTTGGATCTTTTAAAGTGCATGTGTGGACCATTGACCATGAGGTGCAGCGGTGCTCAGAGATGTATTCACCAAATGCAATGAATGTCTCATGATGATGGAGGAGATTGTTGCTATGGGGGAAGAAGTGGGATGAGGGGGGTGGGAGGTATATGGGGACCTCATATTTTTTGAATGTAATATTAAAAAGATAAAGACAAAAAAATAAGTGCAGTGAGTTAAGTGAAAGGAAGATGTGAAATTTTGAGGAAATATTAACCATTTCAGAGCAACCCAAAACAATCAGTTTGTGTGTGGATTACAAATTTCACTTAAAGTGAAATGCAATATTGTGGAGTGGGTTGGGTATCTTCCCTGTTTTTCTCCTGCAAAATAAGTGTAGGTGTGTGGATCTTTGGCAGAATCCATATTGCATGTTGTTTTAAAGTAGCTTCTTAGCGGTCACACTGGGATTCTCTGATGGGTACATTCACTAATTAGCGACAGAGAGGGAACAGGCTAGGAAGGAGGAATGAAAATGGAGTGGGAGGAAATGGAGCCCCGGTTCCCAACTCTGCTGCCCTTCAGGAAAGAGGAAGCTGGCTGTGCAGGCTGAGAGAGATCCAAGGGGCCTGGCCAAGCCCTGCTCCCCGGGACCCCAGGACCCTTACGTTGCCTAAGCTCTGCTCAGCACAGCAATGGGAACTACAAGAACAGGTTGCATAGAAGTTCACATCTTATAAAATGCTATATATTAGCATTACACACAGAGCACACACACACACACACACGTATGTGTGTAAATGTCTCTAGCTATGTCTCTATCTCTGTCAATCTGCCTAAGTCTCTTGATTAAGTCCAGGGCACTGTCCATTAAATCACAGCTAAATGCATTAAGGAACCCTCATTTTCTTTCCAGATCCTGGGCTGGAATACAATTCTCCACTCCCTGCTGTGAAAGCCCAGGCCCTCTCGCTGGGTTTCGCATCTTCCAGGCCCACTTCTTTATGCAGTTGTGGCTGAGTAACCAGCTGCACACTGACTACATCTCGCATCGTCTGTGCTGAGTATCTTTCACGTTCTTTATCTGGGGTTTTGCTGCCATGTCACCTGCATGCCAGCAAGTCCATTCAGCCACTCTGACAGATGATCAAGGGGTTTAATACCCATGAGCAACCCATGAACAAACAAGGATGGAAGTTCATGGTTAAATTCTCCCTTCTCCCATTTCCTGAGTGGACAATCCCAAGGCATGTTCTACCCGGCTCCTGAGATGGTCTGTGGGGTTAGGACCCGTTTACGCACAGCGGAGACTAGCTGTGGATTGGATTTGCTTCCTGTCCTGTCTCACGTTTCCAAGTTACCTATTTGGTCTGTACTTAAAATGGCTTCTTGGGACAAGCCAAAGAACTTTATATTGATGGTCCTACTTTTGGGGATTATTATGCTGAGAAGTTTCTTTCAAATTAGAATATGAGACTAATTTTTTAATATTTTATCTGGATACATAGGTTTGTGTTTTTCATATACATTATCTCATTTTAATGCTTTCAGCAGCTCTTCATGACCACTTCTCACCTCTAATCCTAATATCTTGCACCAAGTAAACAATCTATTTTATCCTGGATTATTGCAATTCCCTCATAATTGGTTTCCCTGCTTCTGTCTTTACTGCCTTCATTACCCCTGTCCTCACATCAGACTATACTAAATCCAGCAGCCAAAGTAATCTTGCAATCCTGTTTAAATAAAAGTAAGATGATGCCACCCCTCATTTCAAAACCCTCGGTAGATCTCCATCTCAATTAAAATAATAGCTGTTATGATGGCCTAGAAGGCATGATGCAGTCACCATCCTGATCTAATCTTCTCCAGCTTTCACATTTGATTTACTCCACTCTAGCCACACTGGCCTCCCGTTCTTCAAACAGGTTAGACATCCTCCTGCCTCAGGGTTTTTGCACTTGCAGTTTCCTGTGCATGGAATTCTTCCCCCTATTTATTAACATGGCTCACTCCTTGCCTTCTTCAGCTCTCTTCTTGAGTCAAACCTTCTCATTAAGGCTTTACCTGACCACTCTGCTTAAAATGGCAAAACTTCTGTCTGTCCTGGCACTCACTATTCCCATCTGATTAATTTTTTCCCATAGTAACAAAATCCAATGCAATCTCTTTGATGTAATCTGATTTATTTATATTGCTTATGACTATTTCTCCTGCCTGATATAACCTCCATGAAGGCAGGGATGTTTGATTGTTTTGTTCACTCCTCTTTCCAGTGCTCAGAACAGAGTCTGACACATTGCAGGTGCTCAGTAAACATTTGAATGAATGTATGAATGAATGAAAGAGCTTTGTGAGTTTTGTCCTATTTTTATTTTATCATAACAAAACAGAAATTCAGAAAAGTTAAGGGACTCTATCTACTTCAAACAAAGTAAGTGCTTGAGTTAAGTCTTGAACTAGCTATCCCGTCTCCAATAATACTCTGTGAGAAAAAATGGAAATAGTCTTTGGATTCAGCAATTCCATTGAAACTAGATTTATGAGGACACCAAGCATATGTAGGGAAGGTCTGATAGTTAACTTTTCCAAACACATGAAAAACAAGAATATTTGATTCCTAAATATCTTCATCTTTGTAACAACTGCAAGAGCACTCAGACCAAATCTGCGACCCATCTCCAGGGCACACGTGCCTGGTTACATTTTTATTTCTCCTTATTTTCTCTTTAACCAATTTCCTCACTTACTGTGTTTTACTGTGTTTCATTCTATGAACTTTTGTAAGGTACCTCAAATCCTCCTTTGAAGTGTGGCAGAGTCAAAATAAAGAAAGAAATTAAAACCCTCTTGTGGAATAAACATACTGTGTGAGGCTGGTCTGGCCTGACTATGAGAAAAAGTTGAGAGGGAATAAAACCTGAACATAAATGGAGCCCATTGGGCATTACTGAGATTGCCCTGTTGCTTCATGATGTTGACTAAAAAAATTAACTTTTTGACAGAAAAACATGATTTAAGTAATTCAAATTTGTGCTTTAGTCTTTAAGGGAGCTGACAAATGGATGGATAGGATGGCATTGTCAACAGCCATGAAGGGTCTGAGATTTTACCCTACTTGCAATATAACAGTTAGCTTGCCACAGTTTCATGTTTGCTAGTGGAAGACATGAGATTCCTGGGTCAGAGGTGAAAAGCAGTTTATGACAGCAACAGCAATAGCCAGAGTATCAGTTCTTTTGCACCAGTCCCCCAGATTTCAATTCCCACTTGGTGATGCAAAGAGGACCCAGTGGCACCTGCATACCCAGAGCTGTATTACAGGAGAGGAATCCTGAGTTCTGGAATCTGAATCTTTTATATTTGGGCAGTAAGCCTGCCCTGCCCATTGCTCTGGAGGTACATGTTATCTCTATTTCCAAGGATATTTATTAGACAACATCCTTGAAAATAAAAGTCATCTCTGTCCATCTCTTCCATGCTCAGTATCCTCCACTGAAAGGCAGCTGCCCTCTTAATCCTCTTTCTCAGTTTTTTTTTTTTTTAAAGATTTTTTTATTTATTTAATTCCCCCCCCTCCCCTGGTTGTCTGTTCTTGGTGTCTATTTGCTGCGTCTTGTTTCTTTGTCCGCTTCTGTTGTCGTCAGCGGCACGGGAAGTGTGGGCGGCGCCATTCCTGGGCAGGCTGCTCTTTCTTTTCACGCTGGGCGGCTCTCCTCACGGGCGCACTCCTTGCGCGTGGGGCTCCCCCACGCGGGGGACACCCTTGCGTGGCGCGGCACTCCTTGCGCGCATCAGCGCGGCGCATGGCCAGCTTCACACGGGTCAAGGAGGCCCGGGGTTTGAACCGCAGACCTCCCATGTGGTAGACGGACGCCCTAACCACTGGGCCAAAGTCCGTTTCCCGCTCTGTCTCAGTTTTAACTCTTAAAGCCGAGCTCTGTGCCAGAGCCCACATAGACTCTTCTCTTTCTCCCTTGTTCCCTCTGCCTCTATTTTTTATTCTTGATTGGAAGTAAATCTTGATACTCTATAACCCTCCCTTCATTTCCCAGTACTATCTCTTTCTACTCAATTCACACTAAGCATCACAAAAGCTCTGGAATGGAGCTGGCAAGCCCGATTTCTTTAGGAAGCAGAGCAGAGAAGCTGAGAACACTCACATTCTAAGAATTTTTGTCCATGTCCCAAGGATGTCTTCAGAACCTCCAAGTTATCATTTCTGTCTCCTTTTCATTTCTCCTCTTTCCCTCCCAAGTGCTCAGAGCTCTAATTTTGTTCCCAGATTATTTGTTAGTTAAGGGAAAAAGGAATCTGATAAAGTTCCCCAACCTAAGGAGTCATAGTTGAAGGAGGCCTGGACGGATGAGTGTTTTGGAGGCCCTGGGGCTTTGGTTGACTGGATCTAGACGAGCAGCAGTGTGGCATGTCTCATGGGGCTACTCAGGCAGTCTCTCAAAATTGCCTGATGATTTTGGATATTTTTCTAGGAAACTACTTTTCTGCCCATCTCGATAACTTTAATATCTTCTCTATTTCCTTTGAAACTTCCATACTCCTGAAATTCTATATACCACCCCCACCCCTTGCTCCATCAAACCCTACTGTTTCTCTCCTTTCCACCCACAGCAGACTTGCCTTCATGTTTTATAGAGAAAATAAAAGCCTTCATATTGTCAGCAAGTTCACAGTCCTACCCCCATTGACTCCATTTTCTCCATTCTCTCACCAAAACTCATCTCTCCACATGTGCTCTCAGCCCCTTCTGTGCCTTCTCATCTCCTACTCACTCTTCACTATCTCAAATTCTGTCTCAGCCCTTACCATACACCCCAGAACTGTGCTTCCTAAGCACTAACCAATCACCCCTGACTGCTGAACACAGGGCAGCCTGGTCAGTCCCCCCTTCCTTTCTCTCTGCAGTACCCCAACCACCCTTTCTTGGCTTCTGGGAGATTACATACTCCAAGTATCCCTTTTTTCCCTATACTGTTCCCCTTCAGACTCCCTAGATGTTCTCTGTCTTCTATCCAACTTCCAAATTAGTCCCTCAGGCCTGGTCCCAACCTCAAGGGCAAAGGATGCAGGAAGTGGGATTCATAGTAGACCTTCACTGTCCTTATCTGACCCTTACTTCTGCTTTCAGAATATAGGCTTAGTTCTTTTCTAATATCTCTATATTACAGGGAACCTGGATAGTCATACCCTGGACTCATAATCTAACAGTCCTAGTCAGAGAATAAATAAGGATTCCCTCTCTGGAGGTAAAGTTTAACAAAACAAAACAAAACCAGAGAAGGCCCTCGAGTGCTCTATGCTAGACCACGTGTCTCCTCAGAACAATCCCTGTTAGTGAAGGAGAAGACGAGCCGTAGGACACTAGTACAGATTTTGTTACTAGAAGGTGGGTTCTGTGGCAACAACTAGCTGAAGATGTGGAAATGGTATTGGAATTGGACAGTGGGCAGAGGCTAGAAGAATTTTGAGGTGTATTTAACAGAATATTGGTAAACTATATAAGTGTTATTAAAGGTGCTTCTTGTGAGGACTCAGAAGGAAATGAGAAATATTTTATTGGAAACTGGAGGAAAGGCAATTCTTATTATATAGTGGTAGAAAAGTTAGCTGGATTGTGTCCTATAGTTGTGTGGAAAGCATAATTTGTAAGTGATGAACTTAGATATTTACCTAAAGGGTTGTCCAAGGAAAAAGTTAGAAGTGTGACTTGATTTCTTCTTGCTGCCTATGATAAGATGCAAGAGGAAAGAGATCAATTGAAAAAAGAACTGTTAAGCAAAAAAAGAACCAGCATTTAGTGATTTGGGAAATTCTTAGCCTATACAGATTGCAAGAGATGCTAAAATGAAGAGATTCACTTATGTTAGTGTTGACTATATTTCCTCAGTCATTTTAGCCTTTATTCCTTCGCCAGGAAAAGAGATAATTTTAGTCAGGAGAGATCTTTGGAGATCTTGTCTAATGGCCTGAATCCTTGTGACATACAAGGGAGACCTTGTGACATACAAGGTTTTTGAGAATGTTATATCACTAGAAAACGCCAGCTTGAAACGAAAAGGACAGAGACAGTATGGAATAAAGGAAGGCTATCATTGCTCTCAGGAAATTTTGGTGGAATGAAACAGGTTGCTAAAACTACTCATCAGCAAACATGTGCTGCCCTTCAAGAAAAAGGAAAGGTCACTCCAAGGGCAGAGTCATGGGACCAGAGGCCAGGGTCTTGAGTCACAGAAGATTACTCCCAGGTCTTGAAAACTAAAGGACTTTTTTTCCTTTTGAATTTCAAAATTGCTTGAGATTGGTGACTCCTTTTTACCTTCTATTTTTTCTCTTTTGGAATGGAACTGTCTATAACTGAAATTCTATGCCTGACCCACAGTTTTATATTGGAAGCAGGTAACTTGTTTTCTAGTTTCACAAGTCCACAGATGGTGAGGAATTTTGTCCCAGGACAGAGCATACCAAGAGGCTCACCCCTAAGTGTTTCAGATGACTTACATGATGAGATTTGGGACTTCTGAGCTGATAATATTTAGAAGAAATTTGGAGCATGAAATGGTGCAGTAACAGGCTCAGACTTTTGGGGATTTGGAATGAAATGAATGTAGTTTTCACATGTGGCAGACATGAATCTTTGGGAGTAAAGATTATAGTGAACATTATGGTGGTCCCAAAGATACCAAATACTAGTTCCTGGGGCCTGTAAATGTTATCTTATTTGGAAAAGGGTCTTTGCATATTTTACTGATTAATTTAAGAGTTTGAGTTGAGGAGATAACCTGGATTATCCAGGTGGCTCTAAATGCCATCACAAGGGTCCTTATAAGAAAAAGGCACAGGGGATCTGGATGACAGAGCAAGATGCTCCAGAGCTCTGTCTCCCTTAGAAGCTTTGAACAACCAATAAGAAAAGGCAGACACATCTTTCTCAAAGCTCCAGTTAAGGACTACAGCAATAAGGTAAAGTCTGAATCAATAAGAAGGTTATCTAAAGCAGTAGGATCTCATGGCCCCTTGACTGGCCCTTCCCTGAAACCTTACTAGCTTGGCACAGGGTCAGCCCATGTTTCTAGTGCAGATTCTTGGTCCTGGTTCTGAAGGATCAGAGTAATCCTCGTGCATATCCTGGGAGCATGAATATCTGGTCTAATCCATCTGGTGGTGGCTTAAAGGACTTGCTGTCCCAGAACTTGCCCTCCATATAAAAAGAAGCTTACAGGGATCTCCTATAGAACACTGTGGGAAAGCAGCCAAGTGGATGCCTGTGGCAAGGGATTGTTGGATGTAGGACATATAGTGAAGTGAACAGGACTGTGAAGAAACTGTTTCTTAGGGGAGAGGGGACATTTGCATCATGTAAAAGGGGGATTTCCTAGGACTACACACACATGCCCAAGACAAGATGCATGCACAGAAAGAACCAGGGAAACTTTGTTATAAGCTTTGACATTCAGCTATTCTCTAAACTCAATGTGTGAATAAGGTCTGTAGGAGAGCACTTGTTCAGGTCAGTCTGCAAAAGATTGAGAGAGGTATTTTTTTTCCTTTCCTTTTTTTCATTATTTATTTACATTTTTTAGCTCCTGCTGTTCAAGGAAATCTCTGTTGTATTAATAACACTAGTTGTATACAAGCTTAGGGAATAGATTCCTCAGAGTGTAAATTCCAGTGATTACATATTAAAATATCAAATTGTCCAGGTTTCCACAAAAGATTACAAACTATAAAAAGAAATAGGAAGTGATGGTCCAGACAAAGGAGAAGATTAAATCATTAGAAACCATCAGTATGAGGGACAAGACCTGGGATACTCCTATACAAAATTAAAAAAAAAATCCTGATGGTGACAGTAGCACGTTGTGAATTATATATTTGAATGTGGTTAAAAGGGAAAATTTTAACTTTTATGTATGTTATTAGACAACAAAATTTAAAAAGAAAAATAACATGAAAGTATAGAGAACAGTGAACCCTAATGCGAACTATGGATTACAGTTAATAGTATAATTTTAACAATATTGTTTCATCAATTATACCAAGGTATCACACTAATGCAGAGTGTTATTAATAGGGAACACTGTGTGTTTGAGGGGTGGGGATATACATGGGAACTCTATATTTTCTATGCTGTTTCCATAAACCTACAACTTCTCTAATTAAAAAAAAGTGATCCTATATATGCCCAAAGAGCTAAAGGAAAATATAGTCAAAGAGCCAAATGAAATCCACAAAGCAATAGTTGAACACAAAGAGAATATCAAGATAGAGATGGAAATTATGAAAAGGAACCAAATAGAGCTGAAGACCACAGTAATAGAAATTTACAATTCCCTAAAGGGGCTCAACAGCAGATTGGAGCTGGAAGAAGAAAGAATAAGTGAACCTGAAGTTAAGTAATTGAAATGGAACAGTCTGGAGAGTAGAAAGAGGAAAAATTGAAGAAAAGTGAACAGAGCCTGAGGAACCTGTGGGATACCATCAAGTATACCAATATACTCAGTGTAGGACTCCCAGAAAGAAAAGGAAGAGAGAAAGGGGAAGAGAGATTATTCAAAGAAATAGTGACTGAAAACTTTCCAAGTTAGTAAAAGGCATGAATAAACACATTCAAGATGCTCAATGAATTCCAAATAGGATAAACCTAATCAGACCCATACCACACAATGTTATAAACAAACTGTTGAATGCCAAAGGTAAAGAGAGAACTCTGAAAGTCACAAGAGAGAAGCAGCACATCACATACAAGGGAGCCTCAATAATATTAAGTGTTGGTTTCTCATTGGAAACCAAGGAGGCAAGAAAGCAGTGGGAAGACGTATTTAAAGTGCTGAAAGCAAAATATTGCCAATCAAGAATTCTATATCTGGTAAAACTGTCTTCCAAAAATGAGGGAAGGAATAAGGCATTTCCAGATAAACAAAAGCTGAGGGACTTCATCATTACTATAACCCTAAAAGAAATGCTAAAGGAAGTTCTTTGGGTTGAAAGAAAGTGCACTAGATAACTGACTGAAACTACATGAAAAAATAAAGATCTCTGGTAAAGATAATGACATGGTAAATATAAATACCAGTACTGTTTTAAATTTGTCACTTCACTTTTACTTTCTACAGGATCTAAAAGGCAAATGCAGAAAAGGAAATAATAAATCACTGGTTGTGGACCCATAATATATAAACATGCAATTTGTGACAAAACTACGTGAAGTCATGGTGAGGTATAGGAACATAGTTTGTGTATGCTAATGAAGTTGAATTTGTATCAAAGCAAACAAGATTGTTATAGATTTAGGATTTAAATTTAAGCTCCATTCTGGCCCATGTGCAGTGCTGATGTGCGCAAGGAGTGTCGTGCCACGCAGGGGTGTCCCCCACATAGGGGAGCCTCATGTGCAAGGAGTGCACCCCCTAAGGAGAGCCGCCCAGCGTGAAAGAAAGTGCAGCCTGCCCAGAAATGGCGCCACACACATGCAGAGCTGACACAAGATGACGCAACAAAAAAAGAAACACAGATTCCAGTGCCACTGACAACAACAGAAGTGGACGAAGAAGAAGACAGAGCAAACAGACACAGAACAGACGACTGGGGTGGGGAGGGAAGGGGAGAGAAATAAATAAATAAAAATAAATCTTTTAAAAAAATAAATTTAAGCTCCATTTTAACTACAAAGAAAATATCAAGGAATATGCAAACTCATAAAGACAAAAGTAGAATACATGTTACAGGGGGAGGGGCAATAGGGAGTTTGTACAAAATGAGTATAGCAGTTCTGTTTGGCATGAAGTGAAAGTTCCTATAAAGGATGGTAGTGCGGGTACTGCAACATTGTGAATGTGATTAATCCACTGAATGGTATGCTTGGGAGGGATTGGCATGGGAAGATTTATGTTGTATATATGTTTCCACAATTGTGAAAAAAAAAAAAGAAAATGAAACTAAAGGATAATTAGATGTAATACATGATACTGGATGAGATCTAAGAATGGAGGAGGAAAGACTCAAAAGGACACTATAGGGACATAACAAAAATTGGAATATAGACTGTAAGCATTATATCAATGTTAAATTTCTTGGACTTGATACATGCCTTTAAGGTAATTACATAAGTGAATATCCCTTTTCATAGGAAATGTACATGGAAGTACTATGCGTTCAAAGATTATGATGTTTGTAAATGGTCAGAAATAGATAGATGATAGAATGATACAGCAAAGGTGGCAAAATCTTAAAATCAGTCGTGGCTCTCTGGAAGGGGATGCTGTATGTTGGAGTTTTCTGTATGGGGTTTGTATTTTTTTTTAATTTTTAAAAAATTTTTTAAATAATCGTGAAGTAGGTAACTTTTTCCTTCTCCAATTAAAAAAAATTTACCATACAGTATTCCCATATGTCATCCCATCACTAACACCTTCCATTGTTGTGACACATTTGTTACAAATGATGAAAGAACATCATCATAAATTACATATTTTTGTAACTGCCCTGAAAGTTTGCAATTATTTCAAAATAAAATGTTACAAAAAAAGAGAGTGGTAAATAAAGGGATGATCCCCACACGGATGAGGAGAAAGTGATGGAACCAAAGGGGCAGAGATCAGAGTGATGTGGATACACATCAGGTAATACTAGCAACCACCAAAACCTGAAAGAGGAAAGAAAAAGATCCTCCACTAGAGAGTCCAGAGGGAGTGTGGCCCTGGTGACATCTTGATTTTGGACTTCTGATATTCACAACTTAAAAAAAATTATATTTCTGGTTTTTGTTTTTTTTTTTCCTTTAGGAGGCACCAGAAACTGAACCCGGGACCTCTCATGTGGGAGGTGGGTGCTCAAATCCTGGAGCCACATCTGCTCCCTGCTCATTTGTTTTTGCTCGTTATCTGCTCAGTGTTTGCTCACTGTCTTGCTTGTTGTTTTTGCTTGTTACTTTTGCTTGACATCTGCTTGCTGTTTGTTTGTCTTCTTTAGGAGACACCAGGAACCAAACCTGGAGCCTCCCATGTGGAAGGTGGGTGGTCAACTGCTTGAGCCACATCTGTTCCCTCTGTTATTTTAAGTTACCCAGTTTGTGGTAATTTGTTATAGCAGCCACAGAAAACTAATGCAGTCAGTAAATGGCACAGCCTGTTCCGAGCCTCCACCACTTCGACATAGTCACTGAAAACTAATACAGTTAGTAAATGGCATTACCAGCTGTGCCCTCCTTTTCTAAACACTCTCTTTCTATGTTTTTGTGCCATTTTTTAATGCCTTTTTGGTTTCCCCTCTCTCTAAGCACTCCTCTTTCATCCTCTGCTAACTAGCCCATCAATGCCAGAGTCTCTCAAGGGTCTCTCTTAGTCTTTCTTCTTTTCTCTTTCCCTTCCATTCTATATCCTCTTTCTTGAATGTCTATCTACTTTCCATGGACTCAGTAAGCATATAAGAGCTTCCAAATTTATACTGCCAACTCAGACTTCTTTTTTAAGCTCCAGATCTATAGTTACAACTGCTTATTTTAAATTTTCACTTGGATGCCTCATATTCATCAAACTTAGCATGCCTCCCTCCCTACCCTCTTCCTCACTGGCCTCTCTTCTAGTATTTCTTATCTTGATAAGCACACTTCTAGTCACTCAGTTATTAATGCCAGCACTGTTGAAGGCATTTCTAACCTTTCCTCTCCTTCACAACCAGCTTCGATCCATTCCTAAGACCTAACAAGTCTACCTCTGAAATAGATCTCGAATATGTTCATTTCTCATTTTCACTGCCATCAGTCTAGTTCGAGACATTACCATCCCTCACTTGGACTTCTTCAGTAACCTCTTAACTGTTGCCCCTCCTTCTACCTTTGCTCCATCTAATTTTAGTTTTATAATTTGTTTATTTTAAATTCAGTGCATAACAAGAACGAGCTGATAAAAATGCAAAGCCAATCATATCACTATCCTGCTTTAATCTCTTCAATGATTTTCAATTGCATTTAGGACAATACCAAGGTCTATAAGGTCCTGAATGAGCTATGTGGTGAATGCTGTGAGGTGCTAATCAGCTTCCTCTTCAGGATTGAAGGAATTATTCCTCCAACTGCCAGGAGTGTTACCAACTATCAGCCCTCAGTTGCCAGCTGCCTTTGGGGGATTGTTTCAACTGAAGAGAACTGCCTTGCCCAAGGAGATTCCCCTTCCTGGGGAGGCCTTCATCCAACAACTGATTGGTGACTGGGGAGGGTAACAGTAAAAGTCAAACCTTCTCACCCCAGTTTGGCCAACTCCAACTCGACCATCTCAGAAGGGACAACCCCATAGAGTCACCTGAGACCTCTGTTGAGATTGCATCACAGCCCAAGTTGTCCCTCTGTCCTTTCATATTTCCTTTCTCTTCCTTCCATAGGTGCTGATTTCAGAAGACTTGTTAAGAAACTGCCACACACTAATCCCCATTGCAGAGACTGCTTTCTATAAACCCAACTTGTGGCACTCTGAGAAGCAACGTTGAGATTAAAAGAGGTAATAGTGCCACTGTCCTCTTTGATGCTCAAGTTATATCTAAAATATTGTCAAACCTTCAGTGTTCTGTTCAGTATATGGGGCCAAATTTTAAAGGCATTGATAAAGTAAAGCATTACTGATGACAACTACCATGTTTAGGGGCTGAAAACCATGTTAAAGGACAAAGTGTTGAAGAAATAGAGTCAGTCGGCCTGAAGCAGTGTTGACTCAATAGAAACATGATCATTATCTTTAGATTTTTAAAAGACTACCAAAGAGAAGAATATTTTGTCTTATGTTGGTCCAGGGATTAGAATTTGTAGCAATGGGTGAAATTTCCTGGGACCCAAGTTTAGGTTCAATATCAGAGAGAAGTTTTGTAGTAATAGTGTAATGGCATTCTGGTGAGAGGGTAAGTTCATGGTTATTAGACTTGTGTGACCACTTCTCAGAGTAAAGTAGCAAGGATTCCTGCACTTGAAAAACCAGACAACTAAGTTTTCCATGACAAGATTTTAATACTTTTTGCTCACAAAGTACATGAGGATGTTGTAGGTGTGACCTGGCAAATGGATTTCATGGACAAGTAAATTTGGAAAATAGGTTAAATAAAGTTAGGCAAGTTGCTATTGCTGGAGGACTTCTTAGAGCTTTACTATGTGAAATATGCACTGTGAATATGCTTAGAGGCGATTGAGTATTAAGGATTTCCTAGAATTCTTTTTGACCAATGGCTAGTCATAAGAATAGAGCTAATGTTCTGTGGAACCTACCTTGAGAAGCCCTGCTTTAGAACGTTATATTCCTCAGAAATGTTAGAGAGGATAAGGAAATTCTTTACCTAGAATAGTGAAGATATAGATTGCTGAGTACTGGTAATCGCAGTTCCTAGAAGTGTGACTATTGGCTCTCTCTTTGCAGAGGGAATACATCTCTTTCCATGCCTGCCCTCTTTGGCAGCCCTGAGTATTAGGATGGCTAATAGGTAAAAGCTAGAGCATAGTTATTTTAGTTTGTATTCTTCATGAGGCCCAACAGTGAACCTTTTTCAGGTTTACTAACCATTTGTATTGTGAGGTGTTTGTAAATCCCTAGATAAAGAATCCCTCCAAATATATTTATAGATAGAACACACAGCTGGGGGACACACTAGACTACGACACTCAAAACTCAGGTCTTCCAAAGGGGAAAAACTCAGCAAATTTTCCCAATTTTATAGTGATCAGGCTTATTTCTGTCTTGTGCTACACAGACCCGCAGTAAGGCCTGAATTATCCAGCTGCCTAATCAACACCCATAATTAAATTCTCCACACTTCTCCCCTTTATTCTGCATTTCCAGTGACAGTGAACCAACTCCAAAAGAAAGAAAGTACCAGATTGTTGCTTATGCCTGCCTTAATAATTCTGTGAACTCTTTTATAAAAAGGCCTGGTAATTGCTTTGATGCTTTTCAGTGGAGTGTGAAGTGCTCTAAAGCTCAGCCACGACTTGTCAGGTAAGTCCTGTGACAATGAAGGATGTGTGGCAGCTCTTACTGTTTCTAGGCCAGGGTGCTTTTTGAGGAGTGAACAGTTGCCTTTACTTGTACGTCAAAATAAAGTGAGGAAGAAGGAGAAGATGGGGAGAATTGTAGGATTAGCCCATATTTTTTAGAAGTCTCTGCAGTTACTATCACCAACATTAGCTTATGGAGAACCAACCACTTTAAAAGAAATTCTAGGCAACAAAATATTTTTAATGATTTATTGTTCTGTTTGCTACAGAGATACTTTCCACAGGAAAACAAGGTGTCAGTTCAAAGTTCTTGGGTAGCATATTAAAGAAAACTGGGTTATTCAAACTAACAACTCAAAGTCCTTCTAAATTCTAAGAAGGTAAACCAAATGGTTGCAAAACAATATATAATTAATTTAGGTTAAAGCTAATAAATCATCTCTAAACCAAAACAATGATGCAGGACTATTGTTTAAATAAGTAGGCTTTATACATTTTAGATGTTATCTGTCTGTTGGGGCTCCTTTTTGGTCAAGAATACATTGTCCTATCCACATACACACTCACACACACATGAACTTACAACTTTGCCACCCAACACCAGAGTTTTTATTCCTATGGCAACTACAGCCCATTTTATAGCAGTCATCTTTACACAAAATCAACTTTAGAAATCCACTGTGATGAAAGGGGGTGTCTGTTCTCATTTGTCGAAGTTAAGTTTTCTACACCACAGGTGATAGAATAAGACTTTATTAAATTTGTATGAGGAATCATACAAATTTTATAGCATGATTAAGCAATAGTGTGTCTTGTCAATGGAATGAAAGATATAAAAGATTGAGAACTATGGAACAAAGGAACTGCTTAAAATAAATTCTGAATAACCACACACTTAAAAAAAATTGCATCTCACATGGACCAAAGTTCCCTTTGTTTTGTGAAAAAGACAGTTACCTAAGTCACTCTGTACCCAACTGTGCCACCTACAGGCTGAAGAAACGCTGTGAGTGTGGTCGTGAAAATGTCTCGAGGAGGGTACACTTTGGGGTTACTGCTGTTTTTTTGGCACCTTGGTACTTATCCTACCTTCCTGAGTTCCATAAAGTGAGATGCCCATTTCCTCCCACACCGCTAGAGGATCTTGGGGATGTGAGATGTCTGTTGGAAATGCTATTCAGCATATGCCTGTGTTAAATGGATTAACTATAGTGTTGGAGTCAACAGCCCTTAACTCTATGATTGATTGGTTTTGTGGAGAGAAAGATTTACTTAATCTCCTTGGGCCTCAGTTTCATTTGTAAAATGAAGGTTTTGGTCTATGACCTGAAGTTCAATAGAATCAAGTAACGTGAACAAATGAAGTTCAATAGAATCAAGTAACTTGAACTTCACTTCTCTGAATGTGATCAGAAAGGAGACTGGAGACCTTATCTCTATCCCTGCAAAACCAAATATATGTGTGTATAAACATATTCTATATATACACATTTTGTTGTTGTTGTTTTTTAAAGAAAATAGAACCTTCAGTCAAATGAGAAAAACCTAACAGATTCTATTTGATACTGAGGCACCCGTGACTGGCTGGATGTTTGTCTTGGTCCTGCCTCCATGACCTCATTCTTTGGTAGGACAAACATCCAGCCAGTCATGGGTGCCTCACCATGCATGGTGAGTTTGCAACAGGAAAGCAGCAGGGCTGGAAGGATGAGGTGAGAGCGGAAACCCCAGTGGAGTGTCCCAATAAGAAGGTCAGAATTCTGTCTCATCTGATCTGGGAAGAAATAGGAAAACAGGAAGAAAAAGTTATTTTTTCAGGTAGTGCTCCCCCTCAAAAAGGTATTAGGCATTTTGAAATTCCTCTCTTTTTACAAGCACAGGTCATTCATTCTCCCCAGATGCTACTGGGCTTCCTGGCATATAAAGAACTGTGGCTATGCCCCTGGTGCTCTCAGGCCATGACAGCCCTGTTATCCAGTCTGTCTCACTCAGGTGCTCTTGCTACCTGGTGTTGGCAGAGCAGGGTTGAAACATCTCAGCTGCCACTCACGCATTTGCTTTATGGTGACAGAGGTCATATTTTTCCAACCCAAAGTTAGGAAAACATGGTGTGACAAGTATGAAAGAACTGACGAGACAATATCAGAGTCAAGGCTGTCCTGGAAAACGCCTGAGGTATGAGATCAGGATGGCAGCTTGCCATTCTTCTTTTGTTCGGTGAAAGGAGGGGATCAGTGGTTTTCCCAGTGAGAAGATCTTTCCTCCCTGTTCATCCCAGGTTCATGGTCCCTCTTCTTGAGACCACAGTGCCTTGAATGCTTTCCTTACCTTCCAGATGCACACGAAAGAATACGTTTTGGAATAAGGTCTGGAGCCAAAGGATTCCCAAGGCATTCAGTTCTGTTAAGCACTTAGTTTTCCAGGGCTGCTGTAACAAAACACCACAAACTGGGAGACTTAAAACAACAGAAATTTATTGGCTCATAGTTCTGGAAGCTAGAAGCTCAAAATCAAGGTATGAACAGGGCCTGCTCCCTTTGAAACCACAGGGGAATGTTTTTCCTTTTCTCTCCCTAGTTTTTGGCATTTGCTGGCAGTGCTCAGTGTTGCTTGGCTTTGCAGCTGCAGCATTTCTATCTCCGCCTCTGTCATTAACTGGTGCTCTCCTCTCTGTCTGTCTATCCCTGGGTCTAATTTTCCTCTTCTTATAAGGAAATGGATCACACTGAATTAGGTCCCACCTTTATACAGGTTGGCATCATCTTAACCAATCACCTTCAAAGATCCTATTTTCAAATAAGGTCACATTTACAGGACTAGGGGTCAAAACTTGAATATGTCTTTTGGGAGGACGTAGTTGAACCCAGAATAAGCACCAAGAGAAAGCTCATACTAGCTCAGGATCTTTTCATCTTACATCTTGGAATCTCTACCCAGCCTTCCCCCTGCCCTGAGCCTGACTCAACCCGTTGAAGTGCTTCTGGAATGGAAGCTCTCTAAGGGCAAGAAACTTTGTTTATTTTATTCACTGCTCAATTTACAGCAACTATAACGGTGCCTGGTCCTCTGTAGATAATTAATGCATATTGGTGGAATGAATGATATTATTTGATAAAAGACTGGGCATACCAACAGTTTTTCATAAACTTGTGGTAATGTCAGAAATAAGAACATTTGACAAGGGACACCTGCATTATGAAAAAAAAGTCAACTTCTATAACCCTTTCATTTGGATTCAATTTCAGATTAATCCCCCTTAATGTATTTAGTAGTATTCAGCAGCATATCTTCCTGATTGACAGAACTCTCAGCTCGACATGCTTATTTCTTTGACCTAACCAGCAATATGTCAAAAGGGCAAGAATTCTCAAGGTATAATAGCAGATGTAGCTGACATGCGAAACCTGTTTTGATCCAGTTTTTAGTTATCGTTGACTTGTTTGAGGTTTTTAAAAGAAATGCTTGCACAATTCTATCTCAAAAATAAATAAATGAATAAAATTGCCACTTCATCCTTAAAGTCATTCCTGTCCCATTTTATTTTCCATTTAAGAAACCCAATTCAACTTCGAGTAATAAAAATAGGGTACCATTTCTTTCAAATCACCAAAACCCCAATGCTATTTCAGAAATGTTATTTTCAGAAAAGTGGTAATTTTATGTCTTTTCTAAATGAAAAAAAGTAAAACTGCAATAAAATCTGTCTATTTGGAATTTCTAATAATTTGGACAAGGCACTGGGCTAAAGTTTGCTTTTATAATATCTTGGAAGAAGGAATTTTTAAAGTCAATTATTATGGTAAAATTTTACATTGTGTAGAAGAAAGTTGCTAGGCACCCTGGAAGCGCATAACTAAGTGCTTTTAACCTAAATAAATGTACAAACAATGCTTTTAACAGAAATAACTGCACAAACACCACCACTAATTTCTATACATTAAAGCAGATTCCTTAAGGAACTCCATTAGGCAATGTTAATTTATCTAGTTTAAATGACTAATAATATCTTACATGTGTATGGTGCTTTGTTTTGTAATTTACTAAACAACAGCATATAATACATTTTATTATCACAGCAACCCTGTGAAATGAAAATCATTCCCATTTTTCAGATAGGAACATAATACTATACAATGAAGAGTTTAATGGACCAGCCCAATGACACATGACTAGTAAGTATTAGAGCTGGTTCTTAATACATGTAGGTCTTCTGATGCCTCCATGATCCAAAGCTCACTCAAATATAGATTCCTTTAACAGTGTTAATATGCTCTGTAATTTAGACTTTTCATTAATCCTCACAGGTCAATTAGCCCAGATTAATGTGTTTTTTTAAGCCATTGGATAGAGTCAAGAAGGGCTTTCGAAAAAGATAGGAAGGATGAAAGCAACACTTTCCACAGTCATTAAACAATGATAATAATAGACACTTCTTATATGCAGAGGGAGTTTCAGCATCTTCCTATCTATATCTTTTACAGTTGAACCTTAAGTTTAGAAGAAACCTCACAGATCATCAGCTATTTCCATCCTGAGGGAGAAACCCAGACCACAGGAGTATCTGACCTTGTGATCAGGAGTAGAATAGTGAGCATGTATGTTAATGACTTCTTTTATTTGTTCTTGCTCTCAAATGATGGCGAATTGCCAAGAGTCAGGAATTAGAATAGATTCAGATTTCTGCACAGCAACTCTAGAACATACTAGAGCAAGTCAGAAAATTATTTTTAACCTACAATGTTATACTCAGCCAGACTATCAATCAAGGGAAAGGGTGAAATAAAGAGATTTTTAGACATGCAAAAATTTTACTTTCATGCTTTCTCAGGAAGTTGCTGGAAGATGTGCTATAGTAAAAGAAGAAAGCATATCAAGAAAGAAGAAAAATATACTACAGGAAAAAAGGCACACAAACACAGAGGAGAGGCAAAGTGAATTTCCAGGATAATGGAAATCAAGGGAGTTTTCTATGCACACGGCAAACCTATCCAGACTGTAGAGGTTCAAACATTTGTGGCCAAGGATAGTACAGGGTTTCATATTAATGGCTGCCTTTCCCAGGTAGGCTAATGAAAGCTAGAGGAGCCCTTATTTTTATTGATGAGACATACAATGATGAGGCAATAAAGTATATTTCTAATATAAAAGTTTACACTGAATCTTATTACCTCTCATAACAAATATCTTATCAAGAAACTTATAATCTGTTGATTATAATGAAGAAGAAAACACAAATCACCTGAATAACAAAATATGTATGTATATAACAAGCATATATATGTACATACACACATATGCATATAATGTGTATTTGTACAGACTATTTCTGGAAGAATTCGTAAGAAGCTGGTAAATGGTTGCTTTTGGGGAGAGGAATTGGGTGGCTATGGGGCGTGGGAAGGAGATTTTACTGTGCATCCTTTTGATATTTTTAACTGCTTATTATATGCAAATATATATATAATAAAATAACATTGCCTCTTCCCTCCAAATCCCCAGTTCAAAAAATATGAAAATGAGTGCTCAATTTGATTGATCATAGATGGGTATGGGCCCACTGAAAGAGCTGATTCTTCCTCCCCTGTATTTTCCCCCCTCTAGTTAGCTCAGAGGACATCTGGATTGCTAGCTTAAAGTATGATTTCAACATGTATTTCCAAATTATCTCACCAAAAGGTGATTCCAATTTATGTTACCCCTTGTGAAGGATTGAGAGAAGCCATTTGTCTGTACCCTCTAGACTTACCTTTTTAACATGATTACATTACATGCTAGTGAGGTTACTGAGCAATACTCAGAAATGTGCTGTTTTTATTTTGGGCTTTGGTGTTAATTTATCAGGAGCTTTCACAACCTGGTAGTCCACTGGTGCCTCTGCATGAAATCCTGCTCACGACCTTGCTCCACATGCTCTTCCTGAACACCTTAGGATTTTGTTGTTCCAGAACCAGCAGAATACTAATTGTCCCCATGCAGTATTCCTAATGAAGAGCTGAATTACTCTGCATGACAGACAAAATCAACGTGGCCACCGAAGGCAGCCTCATAAGCATAGCCTGCATTTCTCATCCACTGTTGAATTGCTTAAAACATTCTAACACTGCACAAATATTTGTACTGATGCCTTTTCCAGCAGCAACTGCTCAGAAGTGTCTGAACAATGGAGCAATGAAGATGCCAATGTCAAAGCTCTGTTCTTCCCTGACTCATGTCGGAGGTGGTGGGATTCCACGGCAGTGTGGGTAGTCTCAGGCAACTTGGATCTTAGAATCAGACCCATTTGTTTTTGAATTTCAGCTCCTACACTAACTAGCCATATAATGCTGCTTTTGCTGAACCTCAGGTTTTTCATCTCTAAACTGGTAATTATAACAGCTTTTTTACAGAGTCGTGGTAAGGATTAAATGAGATATGAGAATGTATGTGAGGCACCTGCCTCGTGATAGGTATTCAGTTCACATCAAAATAAAATATGTTAACTCTATTCAATGAATTAGTATTTCTAAAGCACTTAGAACAGTGCCTGGCTCCTAATAAGCATTCAACCAATTCCAGTAATAATTCTCACTTTTAAAATGTAATATAGTGCAGTGGATATTTTCACTGAATAGGAGGTATTGTTTAGAGAGTCAATCTGGCAACATCTCTCTGGAAATTATTCTACATGCCCAGTGCAGTGCCTTCCTCAGGCGATTTACAGTTTAGTTCAGCAGATAAACTGTAGAACTAAAAGAAATTATTCAATGATGAAAAAAAAAAAACCACGCTGTCTGAAACAGCAAGGGAATGGGACAGATCATAGAGGTTATAGATTCTTAAAGGAGAAAGGGGTTGAGAGAGAGAGAGAGAGAGAGAGAAAGAGAGAGAGAGAGAGAGAACTAGCAGGAAGGCATGTTCCAGAGCCTTGAGTAAACAGTTTGAGGAGAGGAAAGAAAACATGGCCACATAATTTCCGACCAGCTTGGGGGAGCGGGGTACTTGTAATTCCTATCACTGCAAGAAACCACCAAGGGTGACAATATTTCAGGAAAAATCGAATTCTAGGAAGTGTCTCCTAGACCAGCTGGCTGTCTTTTACGAGTTTTGTTGGGAAGTTTGACAAGTCATTCCATGTGAATCTTCACAATTAATGAGAATCAAGCCAGCTGAGGACAAACGTGCTAAGGAGTTGGATGCATGACCCTGACCAGTGAACAATGTATTACACTAAAAATACTAGAGTATATAATCCTCATTCACACACACAGTTCTCACTCTATAGTGACTGCCAAAGGGACAAAATTATTTCCTGTACCCACCTGCATTTCAAAGACCTTAAAATGTAACAAGAAATCTTAAAGACTCTTTTAGTCAAACCCCACCCAATGGAAGACTTTTCTTTACAAGTTCTGAGACCCCCCATGAATTGAGTTCCTGATTAAACACTTCTTGAAGAATATTTTTATAACAGCATTCTTTCTTCTTCTCAAACATGTCTTTTCAAGTCCTTTTGTGGGAAACAGCTATACTGCCTAACACTTATAAACAGTAAGTTACCATGCACAAGTCACTCTGCTTAGTACTTTACTTGCTTTATCTCATTTAAACCTCCCAAACCTCACTTGTGAGAATATTTCTGATATTGCAATTTTACAAATGAGGAAAGTGAAACGTAGAGAGGTTTAGTAAGTTGCCCAAGGGCACACAGCTAGGAAGTAGTAGAGTCCAGATCTGAAACCAGGTAGTCCACGTTCATAGCTTATGCTCTTAATCAAATTTCATCCTGAGTTGATCTATATCAGTGGTGATCAATCATTTTTCCATCAACTCAACAAGGGACATGTCACCCATCCATCAATAACAATAGATCCCAACAGTAGAGATTCTCATTGTGGTTGAAAAGGCCACCGTCATTCTCAGGAAATTCTTCTAGGGCCCTTTCTCCTCTGGAACATGTGCCCACAGACCCCCAAATAATTACCACGAGCCCAGATAAATCAGGCAACATCTGGGAAGAAAAGTCTAATCTTTAATGCTAATCAATATGCTTAAAATATACCATCATTTTTCAGATGACAAAGAACTCTGTGAAAAGAAAACCCTTTATATAACTATATAACTAGTATGGTTCCCATAAAATAACTTGGCATCTTGATATTTTAAGGTGAGAAATCAATAATGGCATTGCTTCCTATTTCATCTTGCCCTAGCAAGTGGATGTCTGTACTTTTGGGAATCATAGAGGCACATAAGATCCATTCCTTCATTTTCAGGGAGGGACCTCCAAAATCCAATCATTATAAAAAAGGCAACATCCTGCCTCTTTCTCCTACATGCAATAACCACTTACGATGCATCAGGGATTTCTTCAGCTGCGGTTGTAAAGTATATTCCCTCTATATAAACCACGATCTTATGTAGAATAAAGAAATAGTTGTACAACATTTACTCAGCAGTTTTATACACATTGTTAAGATTGTTGTTAAGACAATCCACAGTTTTGTCTTGTTCAAACTCAATAAACAAATTCTTCAGCATTTCTTTATGGGTCAGTGAATTTAGATTCTGTGTTAATGTGGCTCTGGTAAGAACAGTTAGCCTCCCTCTGTTCTCTGCTCCTGACCTTGACCTCCACCCCATCAGTCAGCTAATAAAAGATGACATAGACCAAAAGGAAGACCAAATGGGCCAACATCTCACCTGGGAACAGCACAAAGTTAAAGCCTCCCAGTACAAGGACAATAGAATCATCGTCAGAGATAAAAGGCATCATGGGGCCAATTTAGTTACTCTTTGGAACTTCACTCTAGGTACCAAGTACATCTTAATTTATAGAGCTACAGATCTAAAACAATATTTTCTAAGTTTGGTATTTAAGATTAACTATATATTTTAGATTTTCATTAAATACGATGTGTAGTAGAATATTATATGCATACCAGTGCTTAATACTTAGCAAATGATAGTACTAAGACTATCACTAAAATATAATATAATTGCAAGATAGTGCCAAAAACTCCACACTCTTAATTTTGCATTTTGCTATCATTTTCTTCTTAAAAACAATAAATCATGGTAACCTTTGGTCAACTATTAATCCTATATCTTTTCCTTAAAGCTCATATTGTAAATGATATCCAATATTTCTGTGGCTAGTTATTTTTCCCAAGGAGGCTTATATCATTCTTATTGAAAGCCTGTGAATTGGTTCCTAACTGCTTCCATATTCTGAGACTTAATCCTACGCTTTAAATGACAGGCCATTTACTTGTAAGTTTAATGAATATGATTTCTATGACAAAGAAATCACTTATGAACATGTTAAACATCTATGAGCATAAGCATGAGTTCTGCACAATGCCACTCATTATTAAAAGACACTCAAGGTGGAGATTTCCTGCCATCCTGTCAAATTAACCCATGGTTTTCCTACCTTTGTATTCCCCAAAGTCCAAGAATGAAAAGCAAAAGTTCTTGCTTCCAAAAGTTACTTTGGTATCCCCAGAGGAATATGGTATTTTAAAAATTTCTGGTACTCTGCTTTATTAATCCAGCATATCTCAATTACATTAGTCAAGTTGCTTCTCAAACCAGAGATATTGATCAAGCTTTGTTTTTGTCATCAGAATTTGTTATTTTCAACAATTGTCAGCATCAGGAAGGCTTAGTTTTCTCTGAGTCAATTGAGTTAATTTTTGCTTTCATGGTACATAATCATGATTCCCAAACATCACCTTCCACCCTACCCCACCCCATCCCACCTACAAGGACAAATAGCCTCATACCCTCAGCAGAAAGAACTTTCATTAGGTTATTCCTGTGGAGGTATTTGAAAGAAAGTCTGTTTCTCACGAATTGCTTCCCAAGATGAACATCAAAGCCTCTCTTCCTGAGCATACCTTCAGTGTCATTACAGAATAAGCCTGCCAGTTCATGCACTAGAATGAAGGAATCAAAGATGGAGAACAACAGCCTTTATTTCAAGATCCCAGAGTACTTCTCTGTTGGTAACTATTAGTCAAAGCCTTTGATGAAGAGGAAGAACCTAAATTTAACAGTCATAGAAAACACTGAAAGGGTTTCTTAAAGCATGTCTAGAACATTATGTTGTTTTCTTACAGATAACTCAAACCCTAGTAAATATTTTAAACAATAACACTTTTATCTGCCTAAAAAAAGAGCATTGTCCTAAAAATCTAAAAATGTATGTTATTTGCCACGTGAGAAACATTTTCACAAATGAGGGCTTCTTCAATTCTCACACTGTAGCATCTATTCATTTTTTCTTTCTCTTTCCTCCCTCATCAGTATAAACACTAAAAGCAAAACATCAAATAAAACTAATTTCAAACAATGAAACATAGTAGATAAAAACTTTTTGGACTAATATAATGTTAATAGGAAAGATACTTTATATCACAAAATGCTTCAACTTAAAATCACCACAAACCCTCTTCGTTTTAACCATATTGTTTATATCACTGGTATTTTCTAGTCCATATCGTGTGGGTGTATAGGTTATAGGTATAGAAATCCTTTTCCATTTGTAGGATTATGTTCATGAAGAATTTTATAGTTGGCAAAACTTCTGCAGGCAAAATCACCATCTCATGAGCAACTATCAGAGAGTAGAGCAAATCAATAAAATGCCACCAAACATATATTTTTAAACCCACATTAAATAAAATTCTAGAAGGTGTCTAGAAATCTCTGCATAATTTTGCTGCATAACAAATTACTACAAAATTTACTGGCTTAAAATTAAAGCTGGATGATTATAGCTCAGAGTTTGCAATTAAGATGTCAGCTGGGGCTGCAGTTATCCAGAGACTTTGAGGCTGGAGGATCTGCTTTCAAGCTCACTCATGCGGCTCTTGGCAGGAAGCCCCAGTTCCTCCCCACAGGAGGCTCTCTGTGAGCTTGCCTAAGTATCCTCACAACATGGTGGCTGTGTGCCCCTGGGGAACGATCAGAGAGATAGCAAGGAGGAAGTCATGAGTCCTTTCTGTCCTAATCTTGGAGATCACACACCTTTCCTTCTGTCCCTTTCTGTGCTTTAGAAGCGAGTTACTAAGTACAGTCCACACCAAGAGGTGGGGAAGTAGGTTCCACCTTTTGATGGAAGGAGTCTCACAACGCAAGCTAGATTTGCTTCCCTTGAGAACATGATCCACCGGGTAACCCTTCTCGGAGGAGGTTCACCACCATTTGTTAAAGAAGCATTTCTGAGCATTGCAATATTCTAAGGCAGATTTAAACTCTATCTCCTAGTAATTTTTTAAAATTAGCCCTTTACTAGTTGATAAACACTTGCATTCCCCTTTGTTTAATTTGCATAAGTCTTAGTAAAATGCTTGTGTAACTGCCAGGAGTTTTGACACTTTATCAAGAGCTAAACTGTAGATATGGGGCAGGGGAAGCTGCTACCATCTATCACCCACTGAGGTAGTAGAGTGAACAATCTTCTTTGCTCCATGGCCTGTGTCTACCAATGTAGTTTAGAAGAGGCTGGACCTTGCTGCCATATTCCTTTAAAAAAATTTTTTTTAATGAAAAACGAAATTGTTTAAGGTGACCAGACTATAACTTCACTACAGATATGTAAAATCATATCATTGCAATACCATGGTTGGCTATAGTTGAAGGTCTGTGTATTGTTTTTTTCTGTCTGACATTATTTTTAAACATTTTTCATGAATATTCAGCCTTCACTTAATGGTCCCCTGAGATGATATACCATAGAGTATATAACTATTCCCTAATCGCTAGTTATTTGTATGTTTCTGTTTTTCCTTCCACTTTTAGAATGTTGCTATAAACATCTCTGTACAAATAGCTTTTGCTTTCTATTATTTCAATCTTTTCCATAGGGCAAAGTTCCTCAAATTAGATTATTTAGTTGAAAGATATGAATATTTTAGAGACATTTCATTGAAGAGGATAGATGATGGCTAATAAGCACATGAAAACATGTTCAACATCATTAGCCACCTGGGAAATTGCATAATTAAAATCACAGTAAGATATCACTACGTGCCTATCTGAATAGCTAAAATAAAAAATTGTGACAATGGAAAATGCTGTTGAGGATGTGAAGAAACTGGATCTCTTATATATTGCTAGTGGGAATGTAAAATAGTACACAACCATTATAAAAAATAGTTTCTTAAAAAACTACATTTACAAGTACTATATAAATCAGTTATCACACTGTTGGGCATTTATCTCAGAGAATTAAAACTATATCCAACCAAAGACCTATACACAAATAGTCATAGCAGCTTTACTTCTAATATCCCCAAACTAGAAACAACCCACATGTCCTGAAGTAGACAAATGTTTAAGCAAACTTTGCTACATCCATACCATGGAATACTACTCAGCAATAAAAAGAACAAACTTAATAAATGCAACAACCTAGACAGATCTCAAAGGCATTACAGTGAGTGAAAGAAGTCAAGCTCAAGAGATCATCTATTATAGGAATCCATTTATATGACATTTTTAAAATGACAAAAGGGGTAGCATGAGGCAGATTCTCATGGTGAAGTTTTGTATCTTGATTTCCATGGTGCTTTTAGGGTCATCATATTTATGTATATAAAATTCCATAGAGGGAAGTGGATGTGGCTCAAGCAATTGGGCTCCATCTACCATATAGGAGGTCTAGGGTTCGATACCCAGGGCCTCCTGGTCAAGGCAAGCTGGCCCATATGGTGAGCTGGCCCATGCAGAGTGCTGGCCTGCATGGAGTGCTGCCCCATGCAGGAGTGCTGGCCCATGCTGAGAGCTGGTGCAGTGAGAACGCAAGATAAAGAGACTCAGAGGAGAGATAATAAGAGACACAGCAGACCAGGCAACTGAGATGATACCAGAGAATGATCACCTCTCTCCGACTCCAGAACGTCTCAGGATTGGTTCCTGGAGCTGTCTAATGAGAATTCAAACAGACACAGAAGAACGCAAAGCGAATGGACACAGACAGCAGACAATGGAGGAAGGGGGGAGAAATAAATAAATAAAACCTTAAAAAAATTCCATAGAACTATACACAAACATTTATCACTGTTAATTTCTTGGTTTTGATATTGTGATATGACTACATAAAATGTAACCATGGGGAAAACTGGGTGAAGTTTCTGTGTAATCTTTGCAACTTTCTGTGAATCTATAATTGTTTCAAAATAAAAAGTTTAAAAATATTCAAATATGGATTTTTCTGTTCATATTTTTGGATTTATGTTGTTAAATTATAGCATAGAGATCTGCAGTTCTGAGGTTCTGCACTCACCATGGGGGAATCTATGTAATAGCTGTCTCTAGAGCTTCTTGAAATTTATTTTTTTTTAAACAACTCACCTTATGGTCGAAGTTGAGAGAATGTTGCTTCATGTTGAACTGACTTAATGAACACTTGGTAAGTCAGGCAGATCTTCCTATTTAGACAGGGACTTTTCAGGGCATTTTATGAGTGGATGTGACTGAAATCATAAAGAGTAACTCCTTCCTATTTTCTAAAAGTCGTTTTCTTTAGGAAGACTAACCCATGGGGAAATACTTTTACTTGTCCATATATATAACAGATGAAACTTTAAAGACGTTGTTAATTTTGACATTTATCTACTAAAATTTTGAATTCAACATATGGATGTTTATTAAACTATCAAATCAGGCACAGAGATACATGAAAAATCTATAGAAAGATAAGTAAAAGGAACACAAAGTAATAAATACTTAAGCAGTTTTATGAAGGCAACATTTAAGAGGAAGTATATATACGTATATATATACACAAATGCACATACAAATATCTATATTTTACATGCATGTGCACACACATACACAAAACTACCCATACCAGGAAATTTATTCCAGTTTGGCTTCCACTGAAACTGCCCTTACAAAGACAAAACAACAACAATACTCTATCTTCAAATCCAATAGCCTTCTTTCTGGTTTTACATTTTACTTTTTCTGATATTTGGTACTGATGACTTCCTTGAGATTCTAGATTCCCATTGGCTTTGGGTGATTTCACTCTTTCTGGCTTGAACCTCTATCTCCTTGATTATTCTTTTTCAGTCTTGTTTTCAGGGTTCTTTTTATCACTTACACATTGGGTTGTCCAATGTTTAAAGCTTTAAACTCTTCTCTTCCTTCTCTCCTTATACAGTCTCTCTGAAGAGGCTTCCACGTCCACTAATAGAATGATGACTTTCAAATCTGTATTTCCAGGCTCACCTCTCCTTCATATTCCAAAGTCAAACATCCAATGATTTATTTTATATTTTCACTGGGTACCCTAAGGGTATTTTGAATTTCCCATAATCAAAGCAGAGCTCTTTATCCTCCACATTTGCTCCTCCTTCTTATGCTTTCCCAATATTGGTGAACAGTACTTCATACTTCAAAGCACTCAATTCAGAAATATTAGAATCCATTCTTTACTTTCATCCACCTCCACCCACCCAATTGATCCCAACTTCTTTTCCAGCCTGTCCTCTTAAAGTCTCTGGAATCTGTCATTTCCTCCTGCCCATTGTCACTGCCCATTGTTTGAGCCATTTTCATTTCTTACCTGGTCTATTTCAATAATCTCCTGGCTATTCTCCTGCTTCCAGTTTCATATCCTTTCCCCTACTTCACCTCAATCATTCTTTCATACTTTCACATCAAGACTCAGATTGTGTCACCTGATATATAGAGATTACTTTGACCCCTAAAATACACTTTACTATTCCTTCCTTTGTGTTCCTACAGCATCTTGTAGAACCTTCTACCTTCTTATCTATTTGGCTCTAGCTAACATATCTTGTAACTAATGAACTATGAGCTCCTTGAGAAAAGGACTAATGTTTAATTCTTTGAATCTCTGGTACCCAGAAGAGAGTCTGGTGTATTGTAAGAACCTAATAATCACAGCTAACATTTGTTGAGCAGTTACTGTATGTCAGGTATTGTTCTAAGCACTCCTCACATAGTCTCATTTAATCTTCACAACTCTTTGAGAAAGATTTATTTTACCCCTACTTTACAGATGAGGAAATGTTACTTAGATTATACTTAAAGCTACTAAAAATGCACTTGTCAAATATTTATTGAATGAAAGATAAGGAATGGATGAATGCCCAACCACTCAGTCTTCTGCCTGGGAATAAGACCCTGAAATAATCCTCTGAATTTAGTTAACTGCAGGAAGGGCGCCAGTCCCATATGTCATCTTGGCATGAACGGCTGTATTTTATGATCTAGAGAACTGCAAATCATTTTCCATTATCGTAGGCCATCTTCTGATCCCAAAGCACAATCCAAATGCTTGTGATAGACCACAATTCGGTTTTCATATAAAGGACAATGATCTGGTGGCTCGATTGGCAGGGTTTTTTTCCTGAGGTGAGAAGTTGTAATTGTTGAACTCTAAAGCCAAAGCCTGAAAGAAATGTAAAGCTCCTATTAAACAAAACGTATATGTTTTCTGATGTAGCACCTTCATAAACAACTCTTCAGGTGACTCCATTGTCTTTAGAAAATAGTTTGATTCTGAAAGAAGGAGCTCTAGAGATTGGAAAGACATAGATTTGGAATCAGAGCTCCTAGTTTTGAATCCCAGGTCAGCCCACTACTAAGCAGATAGCTTTGGATGAATTATGTAAAACCTTAACCTTAGGTTTCTCAGCACCTCAAGGAATATTTATCAAGTCCCCATAACATGCCATCAGTGTGGTGACCTTGTTTAGCTGGGGACATTATATCTGTTGCAAAAGGTTGTTGTAGGGGTTTATATAGACGATGCATATGGAATACAGAGGCACTTGACATACAAGGTTTTGGCTTTTTTTTCTCTTTCATATACTGCAAGAACTAAAAATGACTATTTACTAATAGAGGTTACCTCAAATTCTATCCCAAATCAACTCTTATTTGGAAAATTTAGAGGTATTAAAGTAAAGATTATCAAAACAATACTCAAAGAGAGTAGTCTAAACATGCATATGTAAACATGTAAATACCCACCTCAAATACTATAAATTCTTTTATATCTTAAAAATTTTAAACTCCATGTGCCTGGATATGTAAAATACAACATTGTAAGTAAATCTCACAACAGGTAAAATATAATGTTACTTTTGTATATATTTGCATAGTATTTTCTAGAAGTAGACCTGGGAGAAAAAGGCATGGGGAAGTGGCACAACAGTCTACAGAAACATTGCTGGGAGTTTGTTACTTGTTTCAATCACTGCCATTCTTCAGGATACAGCCTTATCTTATAATTAGGTTTTACTCACTTTTTAACTGTTATTCATAGCACTTACAGGTACAATGATGGTGGATCAACAGTATCAATCTAATAAAACAAAGTGTATATTCTTTTTGTGTTAGCTGTTAGTAGTCGTTTTTGTTGCTTTGTTTCCCAACTCTCAACAGACATGATATGTCCTTCTTAAACGATATATCCTCACTACATGTTTCTACAAGAAAATATTTTAAGGTCTGGGGAATTTTCCAATCTTAACAACTGTTAATTAGTTTTAAACGTATCATGCCTCAAAGGAAGTTCTGAATCCTTACCAACATGAACAGTCACTGCGTAACTTGAGTGATTGCTTACTGCTTTCAACCAGAGCAAAAGAACTGTGAATTTATGATTTTGCCTTAATTTAGCATTGGTACCCCTGCCACACCCCTTTCCTCAACACACATACACATGTGCACCACCACCAACCCGCCACACACACTTGTACACAGGCACGCAGGCGCACATACATTTTCCAAACCCAAGAGAGTGGAATTAATTTTAAATAACTCTATGTTACATACTAAACTCATTTATCCTTATCCTATTTTAATGAGTTGGTACTTAAAAATGCTTTCATAATCATTTCTATGCTTGTGTTTTACTTACATAAATAGATGTTAATTTCACATTAAAAAGTTTTTGCTATTAATGTTATCCACATTGCCTATATAATATTAAGGAGTATAAATCTTAAACTACCACACTTTGACTTTGTTATGCTGCTTGTTAAAGTGTTATATTAATTCTTACTCAGCATTACTCCTGTAACATATCAAAAATACATTTTCTAAAATCCTCTGATAATGGAAGTGTAATAGCAGAAATATAATACTGTTAACTTGGCAATTTATCACCCAAAAAACAATTTTCCTAGATGGTATATTGCCAAGAGTTGCTGCATGAGCATAAAGAGATCATATGTTGTTCAGCAACCATAATCTAGTATTATTATTATTTTTAAAATCTAGTATTATTAAACAATAAAAAGACAGATCTATGGCCAGCCTTTGGATTGAGTATAATTATTTAAATTATTTCAAATACCTTCTCCCAAGACTTATTTTTATTTAAGAATTTACGATACTGCTACTCTTTCTCAAATGCTTTATATATTGCTTCTTAGCAAAGATTAACTTGGATTAGTTCCAATTTTCAGCTTTCATTTATTGCATTCCAATTAGTCTACAGAAAGCCACCTCAGTATTACTAAAAGTTGTAAACCAGTACTCTTCAAAACTCCCACAAATCCACCTTTCACTCTAAAATGCTACAGAATGGCAGAATTTCAGGACAATTGCAGTTGCATTTGAAGATGGTGTTTAGCGGCCACTCTCAACCCTGGCTATGTGTACAAGCAGAAGGCTTGTCAGCTCTCTCTGAGTAATGACTGGGTTTTCATACACAGGACCAGGTAATGTTCGTCACTGAAATTAATTTATGTTTGATATTTTCTCATCCCCTCAAACATAAAAGCTGTAAATGACCACAACCCCTAGAAAATGAAACGGCCTTCTGTGACCCTCAGGCTGAAATATAAGTGTTCTGCTGCTGCTTCATTCCCATGGAAACAGTCACCAGGAATGATTCTGTTGTCATTATTTTCAAGCACTTACCCTGGTCTCAATGAGCTGGTGCTGTGGCCATGGATGGCAGAAAGGAAATGAACATCACGGCCAACTAATAAGTAGAAAGGCAGATATTTTCTAGATAGTGTGTCTTTAAATATGTATATGTTTTTCTAATATATCGCATAAAAACTTTGGATGGATACCTAAGAAACTACAAATAGCTATTACTAGGGAGAACTGGGAACTGGACAGTTAGGGACTAGAATGGAAACCTTGTAGTTTCTTTATAGAAACTTTCAAACATAGAAAAAGGAGAAAAAAATAGTGAATCCTCCTGTACCAACTACCCAAATTTAATACTTCATCAATTCTTGACAAATCTTGTGTCATCTATACTTCCAAACCCCACAGGATTATTTTGAGGCAAATTCCAAACATCATAAAACTTTATCCATAAATGTTTAGTATTTTTCTCTCAAATATAAAGGCACTTTAAAAAACTATAATCACAATATTTTCACATCTTTAAATTTTAACAATATTTTAAATAAAATAGTGCTCAAAATGTCCTTATTTTTCTCTTAACTGGTTCTTATTTTGTTTATAATTGATTTATTGATGTTATGATCCAAGAAAGATGATGGCATTTGATTAATAAATCTAAGATACTTTTAATCTATAATTTCCCCTCCCTTTCCTTTTTTTTGTTTTCCTCTTCAATGCATTGTTTAAAATATCAGATGTTCTTACAGACTTCACTATATTCTGGACTTTGTTGATTGCCTCCATGGTGTCATTGAACATGTTCCACTGTCTCCTACATTTCCATAAGTTGAAAGTCAGATCTAGAGGCTTGTACAGATACAGGTCTGATTTTTTTTTCCTGTAAGAAGACTTCATAGATTGTGTTCTATTTTTACATCAGGAGATATATGTCTGGTTGTCTCTATTTTTGTGATGTTAACAGAAACTGTTGAAATTTCCTAGATGCATTATTTCACTGGGAGTCTGAACTAAGCAAATGAATCACCAATTCAAAATATTAATGAGAAAGAGTTTAAAATGAATTCCTATATAGAGTAAAAATAGTAATGCTGTAAAATCCCCCCATATAGTAGAAGTGCACTTTAAAAAACCTCAAATGTGCAAAATGACCAGAGTAAGCCTTTGTCATGAGCCCACCTGGTATCCTGGAAGTCCAACTAGACCATCCAATTTATCCTAGTCCTAGATGTGGTTTGATGCCATCTGGTGGTAAATGCCCACTCTGATTAAATATTCATGAGGATGACTATTTGGCTGCCTGGCATTTCTAGGACATCAGCAGTGAGTTCAGGAACCTCTTAATGCATTGGTATCCATTTTGCCAAGCCGGTCTTGGGAGATCAGGCTATGAGAATATGGGGGACAACAGTACACACGCTTCAAACTTTTTATTTCTCAAGAAGGGATTGTTTGCCATTTCCTGAGAGGGCTCACCTTCCCCTTCATTTTTCTCACTGCCCAGCATTCCTCACCATATGAAAATTTTAGCCTAGTCTTGTTTGAAAATGGGAGCTTGGCTGAAAAGTGCAGCTCATTGCTATAGGCCTTGTAGCTAAATTCATATTGTTGCAAGGAGTATTATCAAAGAGTTTTTGTGTATATGCTGATGTGCGAAGAGAAGAAAAGCTACTGGTGAGCTTGTTACTCAATACAACGGCTGCCATTTTAGAGAATTTCCTTCCAAATATTCCTCCAATCTTTGTATAGACATAAATGTACATAAAACTAGGGCTATAAACTTTAAACGCTGCTTTGAAAAAATTGCCTTCTAACATAAGTAATAGTAGATATAAATTGGAGTGGCTTTCCTTCTCATGAGGGCACGCTGATTGAGCCAAGCAGAGGGAAACTGACCAAAGCTTAGCCAATCAGATCCCTCCTGGGAACTGAATGGAGACAAGCAGAGATGGAAGGGGTTAGAATGGACACTTCTGCAGGTTGGAGTCTAACAAGATTTGAGGGCTTCTGCCTCTTAAGAACTCAGAGCAGCACTTTTTCATGTGCCTTTCCTGATGCTTGCCATTTGACTTTTATTCTGATTCTACAATCACTTTCCTTCCAATATTATGGTTGTTAATAGAGTCAGATTCTGCTTGTAGTGAAAGCTGTCTCAATTGATACATGAGTATATTACCACATAATGTTTCTCAAAAATGTGAATTTTTAATGAATACATGCTGGATATCACCTACATATTAGTCATTCCATTGTAGTTGGCCATGATTGCTAAACATTTTCAGTAATAAAAATAATACTGGAAAAGGTACATTAACTCTACATAAACTGTTTACCATATTTCAAATTATTTCCTTAAAATTGTTAAAACTTTTATAACACTGCAGATATTAATTTCAGGAATGGATGGCTATCAATTTACCCAATACTGCAATTATGTAATAGAGTGCTAGTCTCATCACATCTTCATCATAATCGATGAAAAGTCTTTGTCAATTAGCTATAGGGAAAATATTATGTCAAAACTATTTTAATTAGGATCTTTAATTGCTAGTGAAATAGTTAAATATCTTGGATATTTGTAAATTTTATTTTCCCAATTTATATTTTTGCCTATTTCTTATAAGATTGCTCATCTTTTTACTGATTTGTAAGGTATCTCTTTTGATAGGATAAGACGCTTTCCTGTAATGGTCATTGTAAATATTCATTCATTGCTGGTTATTTTCTCCTTTGTTTATGTATTTTAAAAATAGACACAATTTTTAGGTGGTCAATTTTATCAATAGTTTCTTTCATACATATCTTACTTTGCTTAGAAGTTCACATACCACCAATTTTATATAAATATTTATATAAGACTTTTCTTTTTAAACATTTCATTCTCTCAAGTTTATTTGATTTCTGTGGTTCTAAAAGGACCTAACTTTTTTCTAAAATGATCAGTGAGATATTTCAGTACTATCTATGTTTTTTAAAGATCTATCATTCCCCAATAGATTTGAAGTTGTTAATTTAACAAATACTAATATCGTCTATAGATCCTATTCTATTTATTTGATTTTTTACTCAATTCTATGACAGTTCCAATATAATTTATTTGTTACTCTATAATACATTTTAAATTCTGACAGGTTAAGGTGCATTTCTGATTTATATTTTTAAAAAATTTCTTCATTAGTTTATTTTATTAGATAGCTTAAGAATCATGTTTGTTTTCATCAAATGCCTTTTGACTGAGATTCCGTTTGGAAAGTAATTGGCATTTTGATATTACTGAAGCCTTCAGGAATATGGTATATTTCTACATTAATTCAAACTTTCTATTATGTCCTACAGTAAAATTGTTTGTAGTTTTAAAAACATTAACTGTAGCATATTACTTGATAAGTTTATTCTTAGATATTCTTTATTTTCTATTTCACTTGGAATGAATCTTAGCTTTTATGAACTAAATTTAATAGTATACTATAGAACTATTGATTTGACAATGTTTACGAGAGTCAACTCAGTTGGCTTTTCTTAGACTTAACAGGGAGACAATCCTATCTGTAATACAGCTTTTATCTCTTCTTATATTTGTATCTTTCATTTTCTTTTGGTTTATTGTGTTGTTCCTTCAGAACATCATTTGATGATAGATTAGACAATGGTGATTCTTGTCTTTGTTTTTTATATTTTGGTATTACATATGATGTTGGCTCTTGGTTTGATTAACTTTTATCCACATTAAGGAAATAGCCTTCTGTTCCTAGTTTGAGATTTTATTATAAATAAATTATAATTTTTATCAAATACCTCTTTAGCAGAGATGACACACATATATGGTTTTATTGATTTGGTTCCCAAAGTTGAAACATGTTTTCTTATACTAAGTCCTCTTAGGCCATAGCTTAGTATTTTTATTAAATGAGAGGATCTTATTTCCTAGTACTTTATTAAGGATTTTTGTTTTGTTTGTTTCCATATGAGTGAGATTGGTTTATCATTTTGTGCTACCATTGCTATATCCAAGCAATGGACATACCAAGGCTATGTTACCCTCACCATTGGAATTTGATTGAACTTGTGTTATCCTAAAAATTAGTTTTATAAGAATTTCCACTTCTTAAATATTTCAATGTTCTAATCTTGGAACCTATTAACTCTCCATGTATTCAACTCCCGATGTTGGATAACTTTATGTGAGGAAGTTTCGTTTGAGGTGAGGGCTGAAGAATGGATACAAGTTAACTAGGTGGAAGATTGTGGGTATTGAGAGGACATTCCAAGAAGGTGTTTTAAGAAGCAAAGTACATGGAAGAAAACTGAGGGATACAAATGTGTTTAAAGGGTAAAATAGACAACCCTTGTTAATGGCATATGGATGAGTGTAAGAAGGAATCCAAGAACACACTCAGGGTTGCCTTGGGGCATGAGAAATTGGGTAGGAATGGGTGCCATTTACTAAGGTGGTGCACACTGGACAAGAATCATGTTTGGGGGTAAAAAGAATGAGTTTAATTCCAAACATGTTCTGTTTGTAGTATTTGTATATGTCAGTTAAGGTCTAGTCAGGAAAACAGAAATCCCACCAGTTATTTTAACAAACAGAATTTAATATTAAAAATTTACTTAAATAAGTATTGGAAAACTAACAAGGCAAAAGGGAAATGCTGGAGTAACTGACAGAAACTTCTGGAAGCAGCTACTACCCATAAACTGTGTGACAAAAGGGAAGAGGATATGGAATCTGAAACTCGGAAAAGGGACCCCACAGGGCAGGAGGGAGTGCTGGCTCATGGTGCTGGTATGTTTGCTTGTAGGGGTGGAAGGTGAGGGTGGGGTTGAAGAGACATAATGAGGCCAATTTAGGAAGTTTGGGGGGAAACTGGAAACTGGAACCAACTGCTGTTGCCAGGGTAAAGAACAATTGCAGATGATACTCACCATGATGGGAGAAGGAGTTGACCAAATAAACTCAAGAGAATTGCTCAAGAGTGGAGGACACAAAGGAGATGGAAGATTATGAATTTAGTGTGGTACCAATGAATGGATTTCATTTTATCCTATTACATTTTCTAATGGAGCATTGTCGTGTTATGGGAAGGCCACTTATTTAAAAACACGTAGTTTTCTTTGTTCTAACCTATTGAACTTTATTATTAATTCTAAGAAGTTTTATTTTAACTTTGATTTTCTTTAATTTTTTACCTATACTCTTGTCACCAATAAAGATAATCTTATCTCCTATTTCTCTGGTTTTTAAAAAAATTAATATTTTGCTTTTTTCACATTTTATTGCCATTTGCTCAATGCATAATTGTGCAAAATAAAACTTAGAGCAAGGATTTTTGCCTTGCTCTTGATTTTAATGGGGATGCCTATCATATTTTATCCTGAAGTATGATGTTGGATCCTTCTTTGATGATTTAATAATGTTCAAAAAATCTGCAATTTCTGGTTTTTCAAATCTTTAAAAAACATAGGAATGGATTCTGTAAAAATCTTTTTCAGCATGTATATATTATCTATCCCATAATTTTTTCTTCTTATTGATTGTATTTACTAGATCTGTGAATTCAGGGGACAAATCTCACTTGATTGATTTTTAACATTTGATTGAATTTAATTTGCTAACAATTTATTTCAAGGATTTCAAAAAGGCATTGGCTTTTTTTTTTGTTTGAGTATCAGAGCTATGTCAGCTTTATAAAATAAATTACGTAGCTATCTATATCTTTCCATTCTTTGGAGCAATTTATGTAGCATTAGCTGTTCCTTGAACATTTGAAAAAACTCCATCTGGTCTCAGAGCTGGCACTTCTTTTATGCCTTTTCAAATGTCTTCTGTGTTTTATAGGTCTATTTGATTTTGGACTCCTTCTTGAGTCAATTTTAGTAACTTCGTTTTTCAACCCAAACATATATTCACTGAAATTTTCAATATTAACATTGAGTAATAAAGAACACTCTCTTATAATTTAAAATTTGTGATTGTTGCTATGTCCACCATATCCTTCCTACTTAAGTCTGTCTACTCTTTGTGGTGGTGGTGTTTTTTCTCATTATAGTCTTCCAGAGGCCTGTCAACTTTATTCTGCTTCTTTATTGTGTATTTGTTTGATTGCTAAAAGCATAATGTATTTACCTTATTTATAGTTTCTTCTCTACCTTTTAAAAATATTCTTCTCTAAAATGCTAAGATGAATGATTATTTCACTGTATTCCTAACAATTAAAACATTGTCCCAGTTTTTATTGCTTAAAAATACTCTGTAGTTACCATTTTTGTTTTGATCAAATTGTGTTGAGGGAGATATATATTATATATATTTTTTTCTTATAAATAATCTCAAGTTTTCATTGTTGATTAAGTTTTTATTATTAATTTGTTATTTTAATACACAGTAGACAGAGAAAGTGTCTAGTAGAATTTCTCCTTTTTGGAAATTATTGAGGTTTTGGTAGAGTATATAACAATTTTTTGCAAAGTTTGCGTGGCAGTTTCAGAAGAAATCTATAAAAGTACAAGATGTGATTTTACTTAATACTTCAACAATTGATTCCTGTCTTTCTTTGAATATCTTACCATTTTTAGAATTTATAATGTTGCTATATTATGTAGGGCATAAAGACTCATTTTGAATTGTACCTTTTATTGACATAAAATGACCCTTTTTTAACTTTTCAATGCTTCTGTCTTAAATTTCTTTGTATTATTTCTTTGATCCCTGCTTATCTGTTTGCATGCCCCAACATATATGCTCAACACATGTTTTTTTCTCTCTTTTTTAAATTGTCGTACATTATTTTTGACGTTTCAGTGTCATTTTCTTTTAGGTATATCTTTGTAAGCAGCCAGTTTGTTGATTTTTATTTTTCTCCTTAACCTAAGCAGATGGGTTTTGTTCTGTTTAATCAGAACATTTTAAACAATTTATTTTTGTCTAATTGATATAATGGGTCTTAATTGGGTGTTTCTGTTCTCCTATCATAGAGATCATGTCTTCCAGCATTCAATTAAGAATGCCAGTTTGCTTTTTTTTTTTTTTTCTGGCTTCACTAGTAAATTTGTTTTAAAGGTGTGTCCAGCCTTCAAGGTTTTGTAATCTCCTCTTCTCTAGTTCTGAAGTATTTTTGAACCTTTCTCCCCTCCCTACGTAATTTCCTTCAAAAGGTCAAACTCTATCCAGACCTGGAGTATGACAACAGACAGATGTTTCCTTGTCTCCAGCCCTGCTCAGGCTCTGTGGGGATGTTTTTGGATGGATAGTTGGTGGTCATCCTGCCATACTCAGTTCGAGTTTCACCTTCAGACTCTGGCACATGTTCTTTCACATGGCACCAACCGACAGAGACAGAATTATCTCCTATATCTGTTGATGGTTTTTCTGTCACCCTGCATACTAGCCATTCACCAAGACCCCATCCCCAGCTGCTAGTCCTTTCATTGTTGTCTGCTCATTCTTTTCCTGATGTACTATGACTTGTTGGACTCCACTGCCTAGGCACCATGCACTTCTAAATCCTGATATTTTGGTTTGGATAGCAATATTTTAACCATCTCAAAAATACCAAGCTGCTTAGTTTGTTAGTTGGTATAGTTTCTACTTCTGAACCAGAGCAATTAAGAGGGGACAATGGATCTTTTACTCTTCCTGGCTATCAAATTTGCTCTGTTTCTGGCAACATGATATGCATTGAACACTGATTGGGATGTTCAATTTAGCTCCACAGGGCTTGCATTTAATTGGCATATTCTCTTGCTACTTGCAATAGATTAGATGTCAATTTCAAGTTTTAGTATTGATATGAAATTTCATCTTCTAGTTCATAGATATTTTTGTCACTGTGGAGAAGATGCTACTTTAAACCAGAAGACATTAGCAACGTTTAAAAGAAGAAGAAAAAAAAGGTCATGCTAATATTGGCCATTTATTGAGCATAAGTTATATACAAGGAAAATACCTTAAAGGCTGTTTGGAATACCTTTTCCTTCATTTAAGGGGCCAGGGGACATATTTTTGTCTGATTCCACCTAAGCAGTTGATTTGCCTTATTTTATGAACATGAATTGATATGCAATCTAGCTTCCCTTTCTACCCTGTGTTAGAATGCCAAGCCCCTCATCAGATCAAATTTACCAGACTGATGGTATGCCATTTTATATTAATCTCCATAATAATTCTATTGTATCTCACTGAATTTCTTTGTAATATATTTCTAATTGATGCTATATATGGTCTATTAAATCTGCCTTAACTGTCTTTTGTAACAAGATGGGATAATAATGTTCTTACGCCTGCCCTCGGAAAGAATATTGGATCTGAAAGACATGAAATTGTATTTTATATTCGGTTACACAAATCTTGTGATCTACTAAGCTTTGGAAGTTGCATGGTTTAAACGCTTGCCTTCAGATGATTATTAAATATTTCTTTAGGTGCTAAGTGGCCTGGATGGTAGTCTTTGGCAGAGGTAGCACTAGACAATGTAAACTGGGAACTGGGCAGTTTATCTTCAGAGTCTCACCTTCCTCCTTTCCTCTCTCCTCTCCAGTTGGGCCATCAATGGCGAAACAGAGAGAACATGTGACAGCGATGAGCCCAGCAGCCATAGTTTCAGGTGGGCTCTGGAACTTGCCTGCACCTCAAGGATGGGCCAGCTCCTGAGCTTTGCTGAGTTTCACTTCCCTTACTTGTAAGTGGGGAGTAATCACACCAATATACCAGGAAGGGAATGATGTTTTATGGGAATTTGAATAAATAACATAATTGTGTAATTTTCCTGAAACATAGTAAATTCTCAATAAATGGGAGACATTGTTACTGTTCATATTATGCTTTGTCACCTTTGATGCCTTCTAAAGGGCTGGGGGGGGGGTGGGTTCTTTTTCATTACAGTTTTCCAATTGTATTTGTGCTTCCTAAATGTCTTACTTTGCCATGACTGCTATGACAAATACCACAGACTGATTGGCTTAAGCAGCAGGAAGTTATTGGCTCACAGTTTAGAGGTTGGAAGTCCAACATCAATATATCATCAGGCCTCGAGTCTGTAGCGTTCTGGTGATGGCTTACCTGCAGTCCTCCATCACATAGAGCTCTTTTTCTTTCTGTCTCCTCCATTGGTTCCTACTTCTGTGTCCAAATTCCTTTGCTGATGAGGACAAAAGCCATATTGGATTAAGGCCCACCCTCATTCAGTTTGGCCAAAGCTTAACCAATAACTTCTTCAAAGGTTGAAATGGAACAAATGGATTCACATGCTTAGGACCAGGTGGATTGTTAGGACTAAAACTGTTTTTCCTGAGGCACATGATTCAATTCCAACATTATGCTCTGGATCCTATACTTAGGCCTCCTCTACTTTTCAATATGCTTACATTTTTCCACGTTCCCTTAAGGTCTCCTAAGATAACATGATAACCTAATACACACTAATAGGTTAATATGTTCTTGCCTAAGGTAGCATTTTAGTTCATAGGAATTTCTGGTGAATAAATCTTAGGTAAAGAAATAATATTTGGAATTTCAGGTCAATAAGGGCAATATTTTGGGTTGGATAACTCTTTTCAAATCACAATATTGTTGGAGACTTTTTAATGAATTTGAGATTGTGAGCCAAAATATAGGCATAATAAATCCTTTCTACAATATTCCTAAACCAAGTTGGTAGCTATAAGAAGCTAAGCTGTATAAAGGATAGCCTTCCAGATTCTGGGAGAAGATGAGAAATAAAATTTTGAGAAACAGAATGAATTGTAGCCATGGATACACAAATTAAAAACAACACCTTTAATGTTTGAAAGCATGGTGCACCTAATATCCAAAACAATAGAAAAAGAATAAGGTTTCAATAATAAGACCCAATTAAATAGCATTCATGATGTGGGCAATCTCATTTATAGATAAAATAAGATTTAAATCAGACCCATTTGGGTTCAGACCATCTCACAGGAGGTATAGGGAGAAGTTGGCTGTATGTGAAAGCTCAAGCTGGGACTCATGAAGCAGAAAAAAATGTTTCCAGCACAGTCATATGCCAAAAAGCAGCAACTATAGATCTGGGTTAATGTGAATGCCCAAGAATGCAAATGGTTCTCTGGTCATCTAATCAATATTGGCCCCAAGGAGCTATAGATAACACAAAGAATATGGACGCTGTTTTAAAAAGCTTAGATTCTTAGTTCTTGGGATACTCCCAGGAAAATGAATGTCAATGTGCTGCTTAGGATCTCTGAAAAACTTCCATTTATTTCAGCAATAATTGACAAAAATATTGTGGCTTTCAAAAATTCTCCAGGACACATTCCACTATAAATGGAGGCCCTATTTACCCATGTGTCCAGAGAGCCCAACAGCATTGGCCTAAAAAGAGAAACTCTAGGTTTCATCCAAAGTCCAAGTTCTTAGAATTTTTTTTTTACCTAACAACATTAATATATATATATATATTATATAAAAAAAAAAATATATATATATATATATTTTAAGTATACCACAGTGTGGTTTTCAGCTTGAAAGCATTTTAAAGATCTATCAAGAGGCTAGGGAAAAGCCCTCTCTTCAACTCCTTTAGGAAAACTGTTTGTAACCTGGTCTGAAGTCCCACCATAACACCGTCTGATACCTATGAAAACCATGTTGTAAAAAGCATTTAAAATGGACTGTAAACCTTTCAAAAATATTGTACAAAAGATAGGCTTTTAAAAATTGCTTTTCTAAAAGATAACTGACAGTCTTGGTGAGGGAGTGGAATAAGAAACATCTTAAATTGCTCATGGTAGGTATATTGGAACAACCTTCCAGAGGACACGTTAGCATACAATTCAGAAGCTTTTCAAATTTCAATATCCTTTCACCTATTAATAAATTCTCCAGAAACCTACCCTAAGAAAATAATCATAGATGTGCACAAAAAAATTATTACAAAGATAATGAAGCAGCACTGTTTATAAAAGTGAAAAATTAGAAATAATCCCATTAGAGGACTGTTAAATTAGAGCTGGCTCACTTACTCAGATACGATTGTACCTTCATTCTTTTTGATAGAAACAAGACAGAAATTGGAGGATATCAGGAGACATGGGCCCTGATATGGGCTTAAGTGTGCCCACCAAAAGATATGTTGAATTCTAACTCTATACCTCAGAATGTGACCTGATTTGGAAATAGGGTCATTGTGGATGGAATTAGTTAAAGTAAAATGAGGTCATAAAGGGAGTAAGGAGGGCTCTTAATCCAATATGATTGGGCCCTTATAAAAAGGGGGAAGAAACACATAGTGAAGGGAGAATGCCACCTGACAACAAAGAGAGCTATTGAAGAGCTGCAGCTACAAGCCAAGGAACGCCAAGAGATAACTACCAAACCGCCTGAGGCAGGGAGAGGCAAGGCCCAATTCTCTCCTAAAGTTTCAGAGGGAGCACGGCCCTGCTGACACCTTCCTTTCAGACTTCCAGCCTCCAGAACTGTGAGACAATATGTGTCTGGTGTTTTAAGCCACCTAGTTTGTGGTATTTTGTACAGCAGCTCTAGAGCCCTACAAAGCTTTTATTCCTTAGAAGATGCAGTGTCTAGCACTATCCAGTAGCTTGTGTTTTATTTCATTTGCCCCTGCCTGAGACCCAGGGTGAGAGTCCATAGTTGCCTGTTTGGGTCTGGGCCCTATAGCTGGCATAACTCCATCTGGGGATGGAGGAGCCCGTGGCAGTTGATGGAGGCACAGCTGGTCCTCGGGAAACAAGCCTGGGAGGCATTGACAGGGCCAAATGCGGACTGATCGGGTCCCCTTCAGGAGGATATTGTTTTTCCTGGGGCAGATAATATGCATAAGCCTCTCACTTCACTTGGGACACACAAGGACGTGTTTTGCCCTCTTTTACAGAAAAATGAAAGGTAAGCAATCAAGTGAACAAGCAATCTTTTTTTTCAGGAACTCTCAAGCATGGGATTTGCAGACATTCTGCTACTTTATGGTACATAAGTTGCTCATCTTTAGGAAGGGTTTAACAGTCCCCCCCAGCACATTTTATTTAAGAATAATAGACAGTACCGATTTGTTCATTCCACGTGCTTCTCTTAGAGTAGAATTAGATACATGGCAGTAGAGGGGAAGTCTTCCACAATAAAACTCAGTAATCAAAAAAGGTGATTAACTACATTATGCTATGGCCATGCCATGGAATATTATGCAGCCATTAAAAATCATGAAATAGAAAAAAATTTTCATCATCCAAGAAGGTGCTTGCAAGTAAAAGGCAGATTACAAGCCAATATGTGAAATGCAACCCTAATCTTGACCAGAAGAAATACCGGACATCTCTATACCATAATATTACCATTTCTGATTGATGAAGCAATGTGTGGTGGTTTTTATTTGCTTCTTGGTGCTTTTCTGTAGTTTAAAAAATTTCCATCATGTTCATATTCAGAGAACAAATGGTTACAAAAACTTTATTTATTCACTCAGTAATTATTTATTGAATATCTATTATGTGCCAGATATTATGCTAACGCTGGGGATACAACAGTCAACACAAGAAAAAAATTTCTTTATTCTCAGAACTTATTTCTGGGATGGGGAAGCAGAAAATAAACCAATAAATTAGCTAATTATATAGTATGTCTGATGGCGATACTTGTTTTGGAAAAAAGAAAACTAGGGAAGGTGGTAAGAGGGGGGACTGGAGGTGAATGCAATTTTAAATAAGGGAAGGTTCTATGCCTTTGAATTTCAAATCCTTGCTGGTGACCACAGGTGGCTAAAGAAGTAAATGATTATCAGGCTCAGAATAACCCAGGCATCACCATACACTCACAGAGAAGGCAGCATTTCTGGTACACATGGAGAGCAACTTGATGGGGACTTAAATGCCAAAAGAGCTAGCAGTGCCAGGGACAGGCAGACACCCTGCAAGGGATTTGGATTGTTCAATTGTGACTGTATAAATTATCATTCGAATCAAGATCTTTGCACAAGGATTTTGTGACAAAAGCAGATAATTACACCTCAGTGCACACCCTTTGATAAGGCTAGCTCTTGGGTACCATTTTACATAATGCCAGACTTCAACAACAGAGTCTTTACTTTCCTCCTTCACATCATGAGACTGAAACATTAGCCAAACCTGGTTGCAGCAAACCCTACATAAATTTCTCTTTCTTTGAAGATGAATAAACATTGTGTCATTGATTGAGTTTGAAAATTAAGATACTATAAAACTATCTCAAATGTAAAAGAGCACCTATAAATTTGTGCTATAAATTTACTCTACATAATCATACCTATATTTTTTTCTTTGTTAGCCTTGGGAATAACTTTTCTTTTTTTAACTTAAAGTCCCCAACTGGTAGGGAAAATTATTTCGGAAAAGTAAATTTAACAATTGTTCTCTTGCTAAGAAAGGGATTTGGAATTTGGAATCTTGATGACTTGAATAAAGAAGAGCAAAATACAAGAAAAGGATAACCAAACAATGATTTCTTTAAAAAAGCAAATGAACAAACAACAACTCTTTATATCAAACCCACAGAGAAGTGCAAAGAACACATTTGTACATCTCAGTGAATTTCCATGCAGTGAACATCCCTGTAACCACCACCTAGGTAAAGAAATAATGCATTTCCAGCATCCCAAAACCTTTCTTGTGCCCTCTCTCAATCATTATCTCCTTTCCACCCCCAAAAACATGACACACAGCACTAAATTTAATTCCACCACTTTTTGAATTTTATATAAATGTTTTCACACTGTACATACTCTTGTGTCTGGCTACTTTTGTTCAACATTATTTTGTGAGATTCATTCTCATTGTTGCTTGTGGTATAGTTCATTTTTTCATTGCTGTACAATATTCTACTTTATGAATATATCACAACTTATTTATCCTTTCTCACTTTGTTCCAGTTTTATGAATAAGGTCATTATGAATATTCTTGGTGAACACATCTCTTTTGGCTATTAGGAATAATTGTGCTAGGAGCATTCTTTTACACACCTTCTAGTACATTTCCATTGACAATATTCCTAGGAATAGAATTACCAGGGAATGACTTTGCTTATCTTTAATTTTAATAAATAACGTCCAACTGCTTTCCAAAGAGGGTATACTGGCTTACATTCCTACCAGAAATCCTACCAGTTCATCTTGCCTGATCTCTTTGGTAACACTTGATATTGTCTGTCATTTTACGTTGGCCATATTAATAAGTAGTAGTATCTAATTGGGGTTTTAATTTGCATTTCCCTGTTAACGAGGTTTATTGGCCATTTAGATAGCCTATTATTTTGAAATGCTTGTTCAGGTCTCTTGCCCATTTTTCTACTAAGTGTTTGGTTTTTTTCTTATAAATTTGTAGGGTTTACATAATCTGGTTGTAAGCATTTTTTTCTGTTGTACATTGTCCCACTCTGGGGTTAATATCTCAATGGTAATTTTTGGTAAAAAATAAGTTCTCATTTCAACATAATCTAATGTATTAATGCTTCCATTTATGATGACTGTATTTTTGTGACCCTTTCAAGTATTTCTTTCCCCCATGATCATGCAAATATTCCCTTCTAGCAGCTTTTTTTTTTTTTTGACTTTTCATGTTTAGACATAAATTCTACCTAAAATTGACCTCTTTAAAATATTGAATTTTCTTCTAATCAATAAACAATGTATAAGTCTTTATTTATTTATTTTATTTATTTTAGTTACCAAGAGCTAGGGATTGAACCTAGGACTTTCTAGTGGAAAGCCAGAATTCAACCACTGAGCCACATCGGCTTCCCCAGGATGGCATTTTCATTGGTTTTGCCTGTTGTTCATGTTTTTCAAGATACAGCAGGAATCAAACTCAGGACCTCCTATGTGGGAGGTGGTTGCTCACCTGCTTAAGCCACATACTCCTTAAATTTCTATCAATATTATCTTACAGTCTTCTTCTTTGAGATCATGAATAGTATATGTCTTATTCCTATTATAAATGGGTATCTTTTTATACTTTATGTTTTATGCTGGAATATGGAAATGCAAACCTGATATTTTATACTGACCTTGTATCATACAAACGTTTTAAACTCACTTGTTAATAATAATAATTTATCTATAGGTTCTTTTGTTTTTTCTATGTACATAATCTAATTTTATGTAAATAATCAGTTTTATTTCCTCTTTTCCTATCTTTATACCAATACTTATATCCTTGCTGTATTGCACTGCCAAGGACCTCTAGTTCAGTGTAAAACAGAAGAGTTGCTAATGGGTATTGTGGTCTTATTCCTGGTCTTAAAAGGAAAGCTTTCAATATTTCAATATTAAGTGTGATTTATTATTATTAATTTTTTGGTAAGACAATAGTAGTGGAACAATTTAGGTTCCCTTTATAAGAGTAATGAAATTTACCTCTTTTCCTAGTTTTCTAAGAGGTTTTATCATGAATGGGCATTCAAGTTTATCAAATGCTTTTTCTGCATCTACTGAAATGATAGAATAAGTTTTCTCTTCTACTGTATTATTGTTGTGAATTGCATTGATTTATTTTTTATTGATTGATTTTCAATTGTCGAAACAACTTTGCCTACAAGAAATAAACTCGTCTTTATATTCTGCACTATCCTTTTTATTTATTTCTCAATTCAGTGTGCTAAGTATTTTTAAGTTTTGCATCTACTTTTCCTGAGAGCTTAGTCTGCGATTTCCTTTCTTATAATGTCTGTATGAGGTTTCAGCAACAAGGTCATCCCTATTTTTCTAGTCTCTGGAAGAGTTTATCTATTTCTTCACTGAATACTTTATAGACTTCACCAAAGAAATCATATGAGCCTATAATTTTCTTTGTTGGAGGGTTTTAATTAAGGACTTAATGTTTTTAATAGAGGACAATTCAGATACTCTTATTTTTTCTTTTGTCAGTTTTGGTGTGTAGTGTGGTACTGTTTTTAGGAAAAAAAATGTAATGTTAGTTTGGAAGTGCTCATAATATCCTCTCAAGATATTTTAATATCTGTAGCTTCTGCAATTTCACCCCCTTTTTTAATTTATTTTTTCATTATATGAGTCTTCTATTTTTTCTTGATCAATCTCACGAGGGTTTTATCCATTTTATGTCTTTACAAAGAACCAGCTTTTGGTTTTACAGGTCTTGCCTACTGAATACATATTTTCTACTTCATTAATTTCTGCTATCATTATTTCTATCTTTATATATTTTTAAAAATTTACTACCCTTTTTCTAATTTCTTGAGGTGAGTGCTAAGCTAATCAATTTTCAGCATTATTTTCTTTTCTTATCTACATTTATATTTTGCTCTAGCATTTGCTGCTTCTCACAAACTGATATGTGGTATTTCCATTATTAATCACATCAGAATATTTAAATTTCTATTGTGATTTCTTAATTGACTTATAGGGTATTTGGAAATATATTTCTCAATTTCCATTTGTATGGAGTTTATTGCTTTTCTTTTTGTTGTTAAATTCTTTTCGTTTTTGAATTCTTATTTAATTCTTTTAATTACTTTTTATTGAGTTCATTTCTTTTGTTTTATTGTCAAACACACTCTTGTAAATGTGTTGTATGTATTTGAAAAAAATGTCAATTTTAAATATACCATATTCTTATTAATTTTTTTAGTGTTTCAGTCAATTACAAAGAGGAATATGTTAAAATCTCCAGTTATGATTATGGTTGGTCTACTTGTCCATTTAGAAATGTCAAATATATATACTACTATATAATGATTATATATTAAATTAATAATAAAATCATTTTTACTTTGAGTTATTATGAATTAATAGAAAATGGCAAATATAGGACGAAGAGATCCTATATACCATTCATCCAATTTCCCCCAGTGGTAGCATATAACTAGAGTGCAATTAGAACCAAAAACTCGATATTGATAGCATCCACTGCATTTATTCATATTTCACCAGTTCTAGATGTGCTCATTTGTTTGTGAGTATATATGTGCAGTTCAATGCAATTTTATTACATGTATAGATTTTTTTTGCTTTTTAAAATTTTTCTTTTTTTCAAAGATACTTAGATCACAAAAAAATGTTACATTAAAAAATATGAGGTTCCCATATACCCCACACCCCACCCCACTCCTCCCACATCAACTTCTTTCAGCATTGTGGCCCATTCATTGTATTTGGTGAATACATTTTGGAGCACTCCTGCACCGCATGGATTATAGTTTACACTCTCCCCCAGTCCATTCAGTGGGTTATGGCAGGATATATAATGTCCAGCATATGTCCCTGCAATATCATTTAGGACAACTCCAAGTCCCGAAAATACCCACACATCATATCTCTACTTCCCACTCTCTGCCCTCAGCAACTATCGTGGCCACTTTCTCCACGTCAATGCTACAATTTCTTCCATTGCTAGTCACAATAGTTCTATAGTAGAGTACCAGTAAGTCCACTCTAATCCATATTTTGAGAAGCCACCAACACAATCAAGAATACAGAACTATCCAATCACCACAAAGATCTGTTTTTCTACTCCTTTATGGTCACACGCAAACCCTAAACCCTGCCAACCACTTATCTTTTCCCCAACTGTATAAATTTGCCATTTAAAGAATGTTACACAGAAGGAATCTTATAGAGGCAATCTTATGAGATTGGGTTTATTTATTTTTCTTATACAAGTTGTGATTTACAGAAAATACAGAGTTCCTATACTTCCCCATATGCACAGTTTTCCCCATTACTAACACTTTGCATTGATGTGGAAACTTTGTTACACTTGATGAAACACTATTTTTACAATTATACTACTAACTATTTAGTCCATAGTTAACATTAAGGTTCAGTGTTCATGTTGTATAGGCTTTCAGTTTTAAAAATATTTTTATTCAAATAACATGTATGCAACCTAACCCTCTTCCTTTAAACCACATTCAAATATTTAATTCAATGTTGTGCTACCATCACTACTAACCAATAACAAAATTTTCCATCACCCCAAGTAGAAACTCTGTACTAATTAAGCACTAACTCCCTATTCCCTTCTCCCACCCCAGCCTCTGGTACCTGTATTTTAGTTTCTGATTACATGAATTTGCTTATTCTAATTATGTCATATCACTGAGATCACACAGTGTCTGTCCTTTTGTCTGGCTTCTTTCACTCAACATGATGAAGTTAAGGTTCATCCATGTTGTTGCATAGATCAGAGCTTCATTCCTTTTTTACAGCTAATATTCCATTATATGCCTGTACCACATTTTGTTTATGCAGTCATCTATTGATGGGCACTTGGGTTGCTTCCACCTTTTGATAATTGTGAGTAATATTGCTATGATCACTGGTGTGCAAATATCTGTTCAGGTCCCTGCTTTCAATTCATTTGGGTATATAACTAGACACAGGATTGCTGGGTCTTTTGGTAATTCTGAACTTAACTTTCTGAGGAACTATCAAACTGTTTTCCACAGCTGCTGTACCATTTTACATTTCCACTAACAATGAACAAGTGTTCCCATTTCTCCACATCCTCTCCAACATTTATTTTCTGCCTTTTTTTTTATAGTAGCCATTCTAATTGGTGTGAAATGGTATCTTGCTGTGGTTTTGATTTACATTTCCCTCCTGGTTAATTATGTTGAACATCTTTTCATGTGCTTATTGACCATTTGTATATCTTCTTTTGAGAAATGTCTATTCAAGTGTTTTGCCCATTTTTAAATTGGGCTGTTTGTCTTTTTGTTGTTGAGTTGTAAGATTTTTTCATATATTCTGGATATTTAAACCCTTATAGGGTATGTGGTTTCCAAATATTTGCTCCTATTCTATAGGTTGTGTTTTTACTTTCATGATGAAGTCCTTTGATGCACAAAAGTTTTTAATTTTGATGAAACCTCATTTATTTGTTTTTTTCTTTTTTTGCTCATGATTTGGTATAAAGTCCAAGAAACCATTTCCTAAGACAAAGTCCTGAAGATGCTTTCATGCTTTCTTCAAGGAGTTTTATACTTTTGGTTCTGATATTTAGGTCTTTGATTCAGTTTGAGTTAATTTTATATATGATGTGAAGTCCAACTTCATTCTTTCAACTATGGATATTCAGTTTTCCCCATACCATTTGTTGAAGAGATCATTCTTTCCCCTTTGAGTGGACTTGGCACCCTTGTCAAAAATCAATTGACCATAGATGTGAGGTTTGATTTCTGAACTCTCAATATTGTATCTGTTCTTGTGCTAGAACCATGTTGTTTTGATTATTGTAGCTTTGTAATAAGATTTAAAATCAGGAAAATGTGAGTCCTCCAACTTGATTCTACTTTTTCAGGATGACTTGGGTTATTCAGGGGCCTTTACTCTTCCAAATAAATTTGATGATTGGCTTTTCCATCTTTGCAAAGTAAATTGTTGGAATTTTTACTGGGATTGTATTAAATCTGTAAATACTTTTGACAGAATTGACATCTTAAAAATATTTAGTCTTCTAACCCATGAACATGGGGCTTCCTTCCATTTATTTAGATTTTCCCTAATTTCTTTTAGCAATAATTTGTAGTTTTCCATGCACATGTGCTTTACATCCTTGGTTAAACTTATTCCTAGATATCTGATTCTTTTAGCTACTATTGTAAATGGAATTTTTTTCTGTGTTTCTTCTTTGAATTGTTCATTATTAGTGTATAGAAACACTACTGACTTATGGGTATGGACCTGGCCAATTTGTTGAAATTTTCTATTAGCTCTAGTAGCTTGGTTGCTGACTTTTCAGGATTTTCTATATCTAGGATCATATCATCTGCAAATGAGGAAACTTTTACTTTTTCCTTTCCAATTTAGATGCCTTTTATTTCTTTTTCTTGCCTAATTGCTCTGGCTAGAACTGCCAGTAAAATGTTGAATTACTGTGGTGACAGTGAGCATCTTTTTCTTGTTCCTGATCTTTGAGAGAAAGATTTAATCTTTCACCATTGAGTATGAGGTTAACTGTGGGTTTTTCATATATGCCCTTTATCATGTTGAGGGAGTTTCCTTTTATTCCTAGTGTTCTAAGTGTTTTTTTCAAGACGATGTGCTGGGTTTTGTCAGATGACTTTTGTGCATCAATCGAGAAGATCATAGAGTTGTTCTTTTCCTTTGTTCTATTAATGGGGTGTATTATTAATTTTCTTGTGTTAAACCATCCTTGCATACCTGAGATAAATTCCACTTGATAATGATATACAGTCCTTTGAATATACTATTAGATTTGGTTTGTTAGTATTTTGCTGAGGATATTTGCATCTATATTCATAAGGGATATTTGTTTGTAATCTTCTTTTCTTGTGCTATCTTTATCTGGTTTTGGTATTAGGATGATATTAGCCTCATAGAATGAGTTAGGATGTGTTCCCTCCCTTCATTTTTTTTTGGAAACGCTTGAGTCGGATTGGTGTTAATTCTTTTTGGAATTTTTGGAAAAATTTCCCTATGACACCATCTGGTCCTGTGCTTTTCTTTGCTGAGAAGTTTTTGATTAGTGATTCAAGAGAGTGTTGTATATGTGTATTTTTTCACTCAGTATAATTTGCTTAAGATGCATACATGTTGTTGTGTGTATCAATAGTTCCATTTCATTGCTGAGTTGTATTCCAATGTATGAATGTACCTCAGATCGTTTTAACATTTAACTTTTTGGAAGACCTTTGGACTGTCTCCAAATTTGGGGTTATTACAAATGAAACTGCTATGAACATTTATGTGCAGGTCTTTGTATGGAATAAGTTTTTATTTATCTGGACAAATGAATAGGCAAGTGATTGCTGGGTTGTGTAAGTGTATGTTTAGTTTTTAAAGAAAATGCCAAAATTTCCAAAGTGGCTCTGCCACTTTACATTCCCACCAGCAATGTATGAGAAATCCAGTTTCTGCATCCTTGATGGCATTTGGTATTTCATTTTTTTTTTTTTTAGTTTTGCTGTTTTAATAAATATGTAGTGATATCACATCATGGTTTTAATTTCCTAGTGGCATTTAATTTTCTAACGGCTAATCAAGTTGAACATTTCATGTGCTTAATTATCATCTCTGTATCTTCTTGGTGAAATGTCTGTTTATATCTTTTTGCCCATTTTCTAATTGGACTGTTCTTTCACTGTTGAGTATTGAGAGTTCTTTACATATTCTAGATGTGAGTCCTTTGTCAGATATGTGATTGGCAAACAAGTTCTTACGGTCTGTAATTTTTTTCTTTCATTCTCTTACCAGGATCTTTTGCAAAGAAAAACTTTCAAGTTTTGATGAAGTCTAATTTATTAATGTTTTTCTTTCACTTATAATGCTTTTAGAAGCATGACTAAACTTTTCACCTAGCTGTAGGTTTCCAAGATTTTCTGCTGTTTTTTCTTCTAAAACTTTTATAGGTCTGTGTTTTAAATTTAACTGTATGATCCAATTTGAGTCAACGTTTGTATAAGCTGTGAAGTTTAGGTTGAGGTTTTTTTTTTTACTTATGGATAGTCAATTACTCCAGCAAAATTTGTTGAATGGACTATACTTCCTCCATTGGATTGCTTTTACCCTTTGTCAAAAATCACTTAGCCATACTTGTGTGGGTCTATTTCTAGAATCTCTAGACTGTTCCACCAATCTTAGTGTCTATCCCTCCATACTGTCAATTGTTGCTATATATATTTTGAGACTGTGTTATTCTGTGCATTCTAATTCAGAATCATTTCATTCTTATAAATTACACTTTCATCATTATGATGTATCCCTCTATCTCTAGTAATGCTTTTACCTAAAAGGCTTTATCTTAAAAATATTAGTATCACATCAATTTTCTTTTGGTAACAGTTTATAAAAGGATACAAATACTCCCTAATTTGCAGTTCCCAGAGGCTCCACACTTTCAGCAATCCCACATTTAATTTCCACAAATTCATTAACTCTACTTGCTGAATTTTTCTTATTGGTGTCCACATGCTTCTTCCAGGTAAGCAAGTGTTCGTGTCCCTTCTTTCCCTGCAGGTATCTGTTTCTCCTTAGATTAGAAGCTAAACAATTTCTTTATAACCTTATAACCTAAGGTCTCTGATGGGTTAAAAAAAGTAAGACAAGAATTTGTTCAGCCTTTATTTTTATTGTAGAGTAGGGATCAATAAACTTTTAACTCTGTACATGCCAAGGAGATACAAAAAGATTTCAGAAACAAATACTTTCAATTTATAAAAAAAGCAAAACAAATAAATAAATAAACAAACAATAAACAGTTTTCACAGGACGATGCAGAAATAGCAGCTGAGAATTCTTCAAGGAGGGAAATGAAGTGAGGAGAGAGCCTGGACCAGAAGTTGGGCAAAGGGCACTATAAAGTGAAGGTTTCTTATAACTAGAGACCACAGCAAGGTCCAAAGACATCACATGAAGATCACACATGATACCCCAAAACAAAGGTGGCCATATCTCAAAAAGAGTAGAGCAGAATGCCCAACTACCGAGGGGAATAAGGGACATCTTTGTGGAAGTCATTGATGATCATGAGTACTTTAAAACAAAGCCCCACCCCTTAATATCATGTTGTGATGAATGTCTTCCTGAATCCAGATGTCATCTTAGGAAGGAGCTTAGAGAGGGGGCAGTTCTTGAGAGAAGATTGGTTCATAAATGGTACCTACACTTACCATTGGTGCACTTTAAATCTAGAATTTATTGAATATTTATCTTGGAGAGACTAAGCTTTAAGATAGAAATTGCCTGAACGGGCAACCCCCACACATCTGAATTGTGGAGTGTAAATTTCACACACACTCTCACACATCCCAAACTGGCAGGCCTCCCAAGAGACTCACGGATTCAGAATGTTGGAAGCAAAGACAGGAGGAAGGAGGGGCAGTGAACTCACAACCAAAGCTAAAAAGGGACCAGAGGGAATCTGTGTAGAGCACCAAATAGCCATCCTTTCATGATACCAGCAGCCCCTGGGAAAGTGTGAATACCCTTCTACCTTTCTCCTCTGAACCTAGCCTAGCCAGGCACCCTGGAATGTGTAGCATGATCAACCAAGTCAGAGTAGAGGCAGTGTCAGTCTGAAAGGCAGGGTACCTTTCCTGCACTGACAAGGTGGAGTGGTGAGCCAGTTCAGCGTTAAGAAGGTTGTTTAGTACCAGGACTGTTTCCCCTGTTCTCCCAATAAAGGCTCTCATATAGCATAGTGTTATTGTTTGCCTAGACATATTCCCAAAATAACAATATGTTAACATTTAAACAAAAGCACAAAGTGCATCTCAAGCCCAAATATAAATTATTTTGTGCTTATGTAGACTTGGATATTTAGAAATCGACCAGAGATAAACAACTTACTTGACTTGAAGATTTTTGATAAATAATTTAAAATTATCTGCCTCATCTATAATTGCTATGAGTAATTCTAAAAATGGTATTTACTTCTCTGTGTACTTCCCATTTATAACCCAGATATGACATTTTTGAAATAAATTAGGCACTCAACAAGTGATGGTGATGGTGATGATGATGATGATGATGAAGGAGAAGCAAATTAGAGGGATAGTTTACAAACTGATTCTTGCTAAAGCACAGCAATACTGCAGTGATGCTTTATCTCTCCCAGATGCATTTATGTTTAAAAGAGGACTGCAGAAAGAAGACATGCTGAACCCAGTAGAATAAATGTTGAATGGTGTAATTTGAATCGTTGACATTTTTAAAAAAGATTTATTTCTCTCCTTTTCCCCCAGTTGTCCCCCCAGTTGTCTGTTCTCTGTGTCCATTCACTGTGTGTTCTTCTGTGTCTGCTTACATTCTTGTCAGTGGCACCGGGAATCTGTGTCTCTTTTTGTTGTGTCATCTTGTTGCGTCAGCTCTCCACGTGTGCAGCTGCCACTCCTGGGCAGGCTGAACTTTCTTTCACACTGGGGGGGCTCTCCTTATGGGACTCACTCCTTGCGCATGGGACTATATGTGCATGGGACACCCCTGCGTGGTACAGCAATCCTTGCATGCATCAGCCCTGTGCATAGGCCAGCTCCACATGGGTCAAGGAGGCCCTGGGTTTGAACCTTGGACCTCCCATGTGGTAGGTGGATGCTCTATCCATTGAGCCAAGTCCATTTCCTGAATCACTGACATTTTAAGGAAAGTGCAGGGCTGGCCCTAAAGTCCTGAAAATATACACAGGGGCAATTATAAGCTCTAATTATATATGAAACCCAGCACAGGTTCCATAATCCTGGCATTAACCACTAAAATATCCTTGTTCTCCATCCCCCAGGATGCACACATTTGGAAAGAAGCACTCCCCCCACTCTCACACGTCAAGAAGCTCGCTCTGGAAGAAGTAACAAAACAATGGTTAGCACTCCTACCCAAATGCAGATGCTTTCTTATTCCAGTCTATAGGCAAGGAAGGGAAAACTGGGATGACAATAATGAAATGTGGTGCCTTATAAGGAACATTAGGATTATTGAACACTATTAAGACCATTGATATTCCAGTGGCTTTCACTACAAATCAGAGATGAACAAGGAATGGATTCAGCACCCATCCACATTCAATATCTGTGGCCCTCTGACTTCCTGCACTGTCAGGAATTTTGAGATCCTCAAACTACATTTCACTGAATATAAAAATAAAATATAGCAAGTGGGATAATAACATTTGTCAGTTTCATTTACAGTTCGTTTAGCTTGGCTGAATTAATGAATACCTATTAGGCAGACTTGAAAGGATCCCTTTGCACGTTCTTTAAAAATACTATACAATTAAAAACTGCTTTGGTAGAATCAAAAATAGCAGTGGCAGAAAAAAATGCCAAGTTACTCATATTGACATTTTTTGGAACCCTACTCTTTTTTTTTTATCAGTCAAAAGCATTCCTGGTGTGAGGCAAAGAGCAGAAATTCACGAGATACCTCCTATGAGCAGCTCATTGCCGGGAGTCCGTGTGTGTGCTCCCTCCATCCTCTAAACTGCCGTAGCATTTCTTGTCTGTGGCTTTCCCGGGATACCTGCTACTTGTTGTCCTCATGTGTAGTTGTTGTTCCATGTCTTAGCCCTCCTTTGAATTACAAGCTATTTTAGGCAGACACTGTACACTTACAGTTTTGTATTCCCCAGACAACTTAGTTCAGGGTTTCACACATAGAAAGGTGTTCATAAACAGTTATGAATTAATAAATACCAAGAAAAAGGAAAGGAAATGTTGCTGCTCTTAAAGCTTGAAATTAATAATGATAACTAAATTACTATGTGCCCAGCATTATGCTTGGTATTTCAAACACATTATCTCATTTAATCATATACCCATCCTAAGAGGGCAAAACTGAGCCTCACATAGTTGAAGATGGCATTTTCAGACACAGGATTTAAGCCTACGTCTGTTGTCTCTAGATCCTATTCTCTTAAACTTTACCATACATTTCAATATTTTTTAATGGTTGTTGACATTTTAGTATTAATACTTTCTCATTATTATTATGGCATGCAGTATATCATAATTAAATGTTTAAATTGCTGAATGCTCTAGAACAGAAGATCAAGACATATAATGAAGTAGGGTGGAAGACTGCTGTACTGGCCTCGCACTCCCCACTACTGTGGCCTGAGGAATGTTGGTATCATTATGCATATTCAAGACGGATTTAGATGGAGCAAAGTAGTGGTCTTATTTCTTTTCCTGTTTATCACAGTGCTTAGTCGAGAAAGAGAATTTTATGGTACAAGATCATCAGTGATGAAAGTGCTCTACTACTCTTCTGAGTAACTGGGGACAGTAACATACTGTTTAAGAGAAATGTTTTGAAATATTGCACCTTAAATTTACTATTATACACATTCGTTGGGTATCAATAAAGGGTTAGAAGTATGCACAGGTTTTTGGAATGTAAGCCTGAATAGGATGCTCCGTCTGCCTTCAAGATGCTTACTGTCTAGCAGAGGACACGTTTGGGTAAACAATTACAATAAAACTTGCTAAATATTATAGTAGAAGCTCTGAGAAAGTGCTGAAGAAATAGATGAAACAACTTTAGTGAGGTCCTAAAATAAGAGAGAAGAGGAATGTGCAGGACACAGGATACTCAGCATCAGGAGGATGTCTTGGCAGGTGAAGTGAGCATAGCAACAAGAAAGCCTTGTAGTAGGTAGAGAGGAGTGAAACAGTTGGCATCAGGGCAATGTGGCACAAAAAAGGAGGACCCAATCATAAAGACCAGGGTTCAGGGACAAGATCTAACAGCCTATGAGGGGGTTAGGCCAGTTCCTAATCCTCAAGGACCATGGAACATGGTCAGAGCCCTTGGTAGTTAGAGCTGGGCCTTAATGTTTGTCAGAAGGAACAAGATCAGAGCAAGGTTAGTCTGAAAGCTGAGTTATATGAGCCCCAGTGCTTCTGGTGAGGAGTTTCCTCTGAGGGAGAATAGGATTGGCTTCAGAGACTGAGTGGGGTGGGTGAGGCATAGACTTTGAGAGGAAATAATCTCCAAAGTATGGAGATTTGAGTCCTAGGGTATTGGGGGCTAAATCATGTCCCCCACAAAAGACACATTCAAGTCCTAACCCCCAGCTCTGTGGATGTGAAACCATTTGTAAGAAGGTCTTTTGAAAAGGTGGTTATTAGTTATGGTGTGGTCTCGTATGAAGATCCTATTTAGACGAGGCCAAATTAATTCAGGGGGTCTTAAATCCATGTGCCTGGAGTAATTATGAGGAGAGGAAATCGAGGCAAAGGCTCTGACAAGGGAGAAGGCGAAGTAGAATCCAGAAGGAACAGCCATGTGATGGAGGCAGAGATGCCAGCCAAGCAACCCCAAGCTAGCATCAGAACACTACCAGCTCCCAGGAGAAAGCATGGCCTATGGAGAACTTGACTTTGGACTTCTAACTTCCAAAACTAGGGGACAAAAGAATTCCTGTTGTTTAAGTCAACCTATTGTGTGGTATTTGTCATAGCAGCCCTGGCAAACTAAAACAAGAGGTTAATGAGTCACCTCTAGGTAATTCCCTTGGCTCATCCTATCATTCTAGAACATTAACTATTAAAGGTTTATTTATCATTTTAAGTTAATGACCTTGGCAAGATAATGATATCACTAGTAAGTCATTTGGCAGTCCTGTCTGTTACCATTGAAATAATTTGGGAGACATTTCATGTTTTTTAGAAAATCCCTGTAGTTTCTAATTATGGTAGTTTCTTCTAGCACTGTAATATCTAATAGATATTTTTAGATAATTTGATAGGGCCTAAACTGAAGTTTACCTTTGGCTGACTTTGTATTAGCTATCATTTACTAGGCTAGTTAAGGTGGGCAAGCTTGTAAGGAAAATGCTTAACCAACTTTTGAAAATAGTTTTCAAGTACTTTTAAATGCCTTAAAATCTACCATTTATACATTAATATTTAGTTGATAATAATTATTATTATCATTATCTAGTCATAAAAGTTTGTTTCTGTAGTGATATTCACTTGATAGCTAAGAATCATTATGGGTACTTGTGATAGGACTCCTTTTGTTTTAAGTGACAGAAACCCAAGTTGCACAAACTTAGGTAAGTCACACTCTTAACTGAAGGAAGAGGAGGGACTCAGCAGGAGCCCTGGGACAACTAGGATCAGGGATGGAGTGACTGCCTCCAGACCTCCCTCACTCATATCTGGCTGCTTTTAGGGTGAGGACCACATATTTAATTGCATCCACCACCTCAGAAAAACCACAACTATTTCTCTCTTCCTGAATTCTAAACTCCTGGTAAGGGCTATGACTACCAGTGCTCAGGTCAAATGTCCATCCCTGGACTATTTAATGTTTAATGTTTAATGGAATCAAACTATTATGGTTGGCTCGACATGGATAAATCAGTCATGTTTAGATTAATTACTATGAGAATAGACTAAAAAAATTTTTTAAGAGATCTTAAAACATATAAATAAATGGAAATGCATGCCAAGTTCCTCCATAGAACAATCTGTACTACAAATGGCTCAAGGAGCCCGTCATTCATTCACTCAAATATTTATTAATGATCTCCTTGGTGCAAGGCACTTCATTAAGCAATGGCAAATCTCCCCAAAATATCTATAATTTCACCACAATTCAAATAAAAACCTCAGATAAATGTTTTAAGGACATTGACATAAGGTTGATAAGAGAATGTGCATATGAATAATTTAAACATTTTTAAAAGATAGGGCTTTCAATATATGTAGAAGCATTATAATATGATGCAACATAAAGGAGAGGGACTTGTATGATGGCAAGTTTTGCACATTCCATTTTAAGTGGCAAAATATTGATTCTAAATAGATTGTGAAAAGTCAAGTAGATGCATTATAGAGCAACCACTAAAACCTATACAAATAAAAAAGTTCAAACAACCCAAAAGATGGTAGGAAAGGGGAAACTGAGGAAGGAAAACCTGAAAAAACAAATATTTAACACATAATAAAATGGATCTAAATGCAAATATAAACATATCAATAATTACAATAATGTAAATAGTATAAAAACACTAATATAAATAGTCTAAAAACACCAATTAAAAGACAGATGGTCAGAATGGATAAAAGAAAATGTGATAGGACTATATGCTGACTAAAAGAAACATACTTTGAATATAATAATACAGGTGGATAAATATAATAGAGGTGGGTAAGAAATAAACTTTGAATAAAATAATATAGATAGATATAATTATATATGGTAAAATATGGAAAATATATACCCTTAAAACATTAATAAGCTGGAAAATACATATATGACAAAGGATGCTTCAGAACAAATAATGTACAGGGATTAAGAGGGACATAACAAAATAATAAAAGGGTCAATTTGATAAGATATAACAATCCTACATATATATGCACCTGGCATCAAAGCTTCAAAATAAATGAAGCAAGAACTCAAAGAACTAAAGGGAGAAATAAACAAATTCACAATTATACCTGGAGACTCCAATATTCCTATTTCAGTAATCACTAGAACTAATAGAAAATCAGCAAAGATATAGAGGTACTGAAAAATGTTGACAAATGATTGGCTCTAATTGACATTTATAGAACATTCCACCCAAGTATACATGGAGCATTCACTAGACTATTTCATAATCTTAACTATTTAAAATAATACAAAGTATGTTCTTTAACCATAATGGAATCAAACTAGAAATCAGAAACACAAAGATAAAAGGGAACATTCCAAACACTTGTATAATAAATAAAACCCATTTAAATAAGCCAAGAGGAAGCCTCAAGGAAAATTAGAAAATACCTAGAAGTGACCAAAAATGAAATTTAAAAGTATGATAATTTCTGAGATACAGTTAAAAAGCATGGCTTAAAGGGAAATTTATAGCATTAAATGCTTATAATATTAAAGTGGATGGTTTCAAATAATTAATCTAAGCTTTCTCATTTATAAACTAGAAAAATAAGAGCAAAAAATTCAAAACAAGCTGAAATAAGAAAATAATAAGGACAAGAGCAGAAATCAATGAAATAGAAATGGAAAAACATTAGAGAAATAACTGAAACCAAAGGCTGGTTCTGTGAAAAGATTAATAAAATTTATAAACCTCTAGGAAGAATGATAAAGAAAATAAGAAGAGAAACACAAATTAATAATATCTGGAATGAAATAGGGGTATCACTACAGATTTGAGGCATTAACAGGATAATAAGGAATAATACGAACAACTTTATGCTCGTAAGTTTGACAACATAGATGAAATGGATCAATTTATCAAAAATCAAAAATGATCAAACCTACTCAAGATGAAATGGATAACCTGATTCATCCTACAATTGTTTAAGAAATGGAATATGTAATTACAAACCTTCTGGAAAAGACATCTTCCTGAGGGTCAGAGTGTTTTCCTGCTTCAACAGTGCTTTAATGACCCAGTGTTGGCCGCAGATGGCCAGCCACTCCCAGCAGCCCTCCAGCCCCTTCTCTCCTCCACTGCCAGGCATGATGACCATGCCTCCATCGCAGGTGCTCCAGAACTACAACCATGACTCAGAAGCTGCCCTCAACCTCCAGATCAACCTGAAGCTCTAAACCTGTCAACATCTTACTACTTTAACCATGATGATGTGGCTTTGAAGAACTTTGCCAAATATTTTCTTCATCAATCTCAGGAGGAGAGGGAACATGCTGAGAAACTTATGAAACTGCAGAATCAACGAGGTGGCAGAATCTTCCTTCAGGGTATCAAGAAACCAGAACAAAACAACTGGGAGGGTGTGCTGAATGAAATGGAGAGTGCATTACACTTGCAAAAAAGGGTGAATCAGTCACTACTGGAACTGCACAAACTGGCTACTGACAAAAATGACCCTAGCTTGTGTGGCTTCATTGAGACACATTACCTGAATGAGCTGGTGAAGTCCCTCAAAGAATTGGTTAACTATGTAACCAACTTGCATAAATTGGGGTCCAGAATTCTGATTTAGCAGATTAACGCTTTGACAAGCACACTCTAGGAAACAGTGATGAAGAGCTAAGCCTTAGGCCAGCCTCCCCAAAGCCATGGGGCAACTGCCATGATCACCATGGCAGTGCTTGTGTGTTGGGTTTACCTTTACCTTTTCTATATTTTGTACCAACATCCACCAAGTTCATTCATTTGTATAATTCCTTCAAATAAAGTGATTTGGTACTTCACCCCTCTCCCCAAAAAACAAACCTTATGAAAAAGAAATCTCCAGGCCCAGATGATTTCACTGAGGAATTAAATATGTAAAGTAGAAAGAATACCAATTTGACCTATTCTATTCCAGAACATAGAAGTGAAAAAACAACAACAACAAAAAAAAACAGCACTTCCTAACTCATTTTGTGAGGTCAGCATTACAATGATACCCAAATCAGACAAAGACATAATAAAAAACAAAAACAAACAAACAAAAAAACCTACAAAATAATATACGTTGTGAATATGGACACAAAAATCTCCAATAAAATATTAGCAAGTTGTTTTAGTTTGCTAAAAGCTGCTGGGAGCAATGTTCCAGAAACTTGTTGGCTTTTATAATGGGAATTTATTAGGTCAAAAACATACAGTTCTGAGGCCATGAAAGTGTCTAAATCAGGCATCATCAGAGATGCTGTCTCACCGAAGGTTGGAGGCTGGTGATCCTGGACTCCTTCCAGATGGCAAGCACATGGAAACATCTACTTGTCAGAGTCTCTGCTTTCTCCTCCACACTTACTTTCTCCATGAGCTGAGCTGTGGGTGATCAAACATATGGCTCATCTCTCCTCTCTCTTCTGGGCCTCCTCTCTTTGAGCCTCTTGAGGACCTCTTTCCGAGCCTCTGTGCTCTGCTGATTCCAGCCTCCAGCCTAGGACCTCTCTCTCAGCCTCTCCAGGCTTCTCTTACTCTGCCACCTTTTTCCTGTGTGTCTGCTTTCAGTCCTCTGTTTATAATAAGGTCTCCAGGAAGAGGACCAAGACCCACCCTGGATCACACCTCACTGAAGCAATCCAGTCAAAGGCCCCCAACTGCATCTAATCCAATCCACAGGGTTCCACACCAACAGGATGGATTAACTTCAAAAGTGTGATCTTTTCTGGGATCCACAAAAAGCTTCAGACTGTCACACAAGTTGAATCCAACAATAAACAGAAGGAATAATACACCAAGAGCCAGGGGTTTTATCTGTGAGTGGAAAGCTGGTTCAGTGTTTGAAAATTCATCAATACAATCCAAATGGTAATACTCCGTGGTGAAAAGCTAATATATGATTTACAACAGCTCCCCCCAAAATGAAATACTTAGAATAACTCTAACACAACATGCACAGGATCATGTTTTGCTGAAAAAAAGGAATAAAAAATGACCTCAATAAATGGTGAGGTATACCCTGTTTAGGGACTGGAAGTCTCAACATTGTAAAGATGTCAATTCTATCCAAATTGATCTATAGCAGTCATTTTTGTAGATATAAATAAGATAATTTTAAAGTTCATATGTAAAGTCAAAGTATCCAGAATGCTCAAGACAAATTTGGATGAAAAATAAAGCTAGAGGAATCATATTGCCTGATTTTAAGATTTAATATAATGCTACAGTAATCAATACAGTGTGATATTAGTGGAGAGATAAATACATAAGTAAATGAAACAGAATAGAAAGTTCATAAATATATATATACAATTATAACCATTTGATTTTGACAAATGCTCAAAGGCAATTCAATGGAGAAAGGACAGTCTTTTCAACAAAAGGCATTAGAAAAATTGGACATCCATATGCAGAAAAATTAGCCTCAGTCTAAACTTCATACCTTATAGTAAAAATTAACTCAAAATGGTACATAGATCAAAATGTTAAACTATAAACATTTTAGAAGAAAACAGAGAAGAAAATCTTTGTGAACTGGGGTTAAGGAAGAGCTCTTAGATATGATAACAAAAGCACATTCTGTAATAGAAAAAAATTGATGGATGGGATCTTACAAAAATTAAAACTTCTGCTTATGTTCACACAAAACCTTTCATTCACACAAAAACCTGTACATGAATATTTATAGTTTTTCTATTCATAATCACCAAACACTGGAAATAACCAAAATGTCCTTCAGTGGATGAATGGATAAATAGACCGTGACTACATCCATACAATGGAATACTGCTCAGTAATGAAAAAGAAAAAACTATTGATACGCCCAGTTACTTGGATGAATTACACACAGTGAAAAAGAAGTCTCAAAAGACTATGTACTGTATGAGGCCATTTAAATGACATTCCAGAACAGACAAACATAGTGATGAAAAGCAGAGGAGAGGTTGCCAGGATTTCAGGGTGAGGGGAGGATGTGACTGCAAAGGGAGAGCACAAGGAATATTTTTGGGGTGAAGGAGTTTTTCTTTATCTTGAATATGGTGGTGGCTACATAAATGTATACAGTTGTTAAATTTATAAAAACAAGGAAAAAAAACAATTTTATTTACGTTCATTTTAAAAAGAAAATAAAGTCATACACAATAGGATAAGGAGACTTTAATTCATCTCTTAAATTTGTTTTCTTCTACTCCTGGGTTAGAAAATGCAACAAGAAAAAGTACTGATTTGACTTTATGAAATCAGTAATTTCTGTAGGTCAGAAAATAGCATAAACCATTCTAAAAGACAAACAACATATTGGGAGAAAATATTTGCAGCATATTTAATTGACAAAAGATTAATATACAGAACATATAAAAATCTCCTTCAAATCAAAAGGAAAAGACAAACAATCCAAAAGAAAACTGCATAAAAGATTGAAGAGGCAATTCCCAGAAGAAAAACCCAAATGGCCAATAAACATATGAAAAGATACTCAACCACAATAGTAATCAGGAAAATGCACATAAAAACAACAAGATATTTTTCATTCATTAGATTGCCCAAAATGAATAAGGATGATAATATCAATTGTGAACAAGTATGAAGAAATTAGCTCTCTCTTCCACTGTTGGTGGGAGTGTAAATTGGATGGCATTCTTTTAGAAGACAATATGCCAATTTTAATCAAAATTTAAAAGCAATGTCTTCCTCCACTCCCCCAAAATGGCTTCCTTGTCTATTTGCTCATTGTTTTTGCTTGTTGTTTTCACTTGTCTGCTCATTGCCTTTTTTGTTTTTTCCTTAGGAAGTACCAGGACCCAAACCTGGGACTTCCCATGTGGAAGGCAGGTACTCAATGGCTTGAGTCACATCTCAGCTCGTTTTTGCTTGTTGTCTGCTTGTAGTCTGTTTGTTGTTTGTCTTCTTTAGGAGGAATCGGGAACCTAACACACAACCTCCCATGTGTGCGGCAGCCACTCAACTGTTTGAGCCAAATCCACTCCCAAAAGCAATGCCTTTTGACCCATCAATTTCATTTCTAGGAGTCTTTCCTAAGTAATATTTTCACAAATGCACAAAATGTATGTATATTGATGTACATTGTGACATTGTTTGTATTAACTAAAAATTGTAAGCAAGTTAAATATTTACTGATAAGAAAGTATTATGGAATACTTTTCAGCCATTAAAAAGAGATAGATTAGATTGCATTGGTATGGAAATATCTCCTAGATAGATTATGGGGTGAAAACTGAAGTTGGAGAACAATATGTATAACATGATGGTAATTTTTAAAAAAATAAAACAATTATACATATATAAACATATGAATATGCACAATTTATATACAACACACATGTAGATGTGTACATTTAGGAAAAATGGTCTGGAATGCTGTCCACTACATTGATATCCATTGTTTCCTCTGAGATAGGTAGTTGGACTGTGGGTGGGCATTGTGAATGGGGAGTATCAGCTTTTTAACAGGAAACAATGCACTCAAATTAGAATAATTTGAGAAAAGTTTAGTAATTCACAAAGATGTGGGCAGGGTGCATGGAGACCCAAAGTGATAGTGCTGTGCCTGGACTACAAATGTCAAGTCTGTCACCAACCTGAACTGCATAAGAACTGCTTTGAGAGTAGCTGTGGTCTTTGGTGGAGGGACACAGTCTGTCTATGATGACCTTTCAGGGATACTCTCCGTACCAGGGAAATAAATATTACTGAGCATTCTGCACCCTCCTTGCAGTGTCCTGCAGGGGTTCACCACTGGCTGAAGACTGCTAGGAAGCCAGAGGCCAAGGGAGCCTATTGATGTAGTCCTGAAGGGTCAGGAGGTCCAGAGCATGCACCAGGGTGGAGAAGGTTGGAGATTAGATCTGGAGGGCTAAGCAGAAGTTGACCTGCAAAGGCATTTTTTTTTTTTAAGATTTATTTTATTTTATTTTATTTTATTTTATTTCTCTCCCCTTCCCCCCCACCCAGTTGTCTGCTATCTGTGTCCATTTGCTGTGTATTCTTCTGTGACTACTTCTATCTTTATCAGCAGCACTGGGAAACTGCGTTTCTTTTTGTTGCGTCATCTTGTTGTGTCAGCTCTCCGTGTGGGTGGCGCCATTCCTGGGCAGGCTGCACTTTCTTTCGTGCTAGGCAACTCTCCTTATGGGGCACACTCCTTGCGCATGGGGCTCCCCTACGTGGAGGGCACCCCTTTTTGGTATGGCACTCCTTGTGCGCATCAGCACTGCATATGGGGCCAGCTCCACACGGGTCAAGGAGGTCCAGGCTTTGAACCGTGGACCTCCCATGTGGTAGATGGACGCCATATCCACTGGGCCAAGTCCACTTCCCTGCACAGGCATTTTTATGCCTTATTTTGTATTCCTCTGTATTCTTTGAATCATTAACAATAAAAATATATTACATGCATAATTATTAAGGCAAAAAAATTATTGCCAGGTTCCCATCCATCTTTGGAGCATGACTTCCAACTCAGAATGCATAGTATCCTCACCCAGAATAGTTTTCCTCCATCCATGAAAACCCAGTTTAGATTGAGGGGTGGTATGGCAGACATGCTTGGTTGCTGACCCAGGATCTACCCATTCATCCATCCTATTGGATGGACCCTGGTTTTATTTAGGCATCCTCCCATTTCCCATGTAACCATATGCCTTTCCCAGAGGAGTCCTAATTTGTCTTAGGGTGATACTAGTCCTCTGGCCAATCACTGGACCTAATACAGTGACTCATTCTGGCCAATAAGGCAAAAGAAAATGCCTATTGAAAGACCTCAGAGAAAGTCTTCCTCACTTTTAAGAGAAAGACACAAGGTAAGACTGTGTGTCTTTTCTTCTGAGTGAGTCAAATCTGGATATGATGGTTGCTGCTGCCAAGCAAGAAGATAGCAGAGCTCAAAAATGTGAGCACCAGATTCTTGACTGAGTCAACAACTCAGCATGTCTTTCAGGACTTGCTGTCATGTGAGAGAATTCATTGGTTCCACCACTGATGTCTGTTTCTTGAAGCACAGGAAGAATCCTACTTGAGAACCCCAATCCTTCTCCTTGGGACCCTATTGGAGGCTTTCAGGTCAGGCTTTACTCAGCCTTCTCTAAGAGGGACTTATACTTCACTGCCACTCTTCTAATCCAGTAATTTCAGGACCCAAGGTGTGAAACAAGACCCAGGAAAGGAGGAACCCAGGAAACCTGAACCCTTGTCCGTAGCCATCTTGCTCCAACACATGAATAGACTTTGATGAGGAAAGTAACTTATGTTTTATGGCCTGGTATCTGTGAGTTCCTACCCCAAATAAATACACTTTATAAAAACCAACCAATTTTTGATATTTTGCATCAGCACCCCTTTGGCTGACTAATACACCCCCTTCCCCTCCTCCCGCCCTGCTGTTTTTGCTGTCTGTGTTATCATCTCTTCTCATTTTCTCTCCTTTAGGATTCACCAGGATTCAAACCTGGAGACCTCTGATGGGGAGAGAGGGTCCCTGTCAATTGTGCCACCTCAGTTCCTGGTTTCTGCTACGCTATACCTTGATTCTCCCTTGTCTCTCTTTTGATGTGTCATCATCTTGCTGCATGACTCACTTTCATGGGGCTCTGGCTTACCACACAGGCACTCACACGGGCACTGGCTTGCTGAGCAGGCACGCTTTCTTTTCTTCTTTTTCACCAGGAGGTCCCAGGAATTGACCCCAGGTCCTCCTCCATATGGTAGGCGGAAGCTCTATCACTTGATCCACATCTACTTCCCACCCAGAATTTACTTTTGAATTGAACTGAATTGAAATTAAGCTTTAATAAGTATATATAATTTGTCTTTTTTGTCTACTTATTGTTTTTAAGGTAATATTTATTTTTTTATATTAAAGTGATCCTTTGTATCCATTATATAATATTTAGAAAATGGAGAAAAGAAGTGAAGAAATAAATATTTCATAGCCAGAAATAACTACTCTATTTGTGTGTATGATATACTCAATTTTTTTCTATATAGCTGTGGGTGTTTTTGTTTTGTTTTTTATAAAAATGAAATCAAACTCTACCTACTGTTTTATAAGATGCTTTTCTCACTTAGTCTAATACATCAAAAACATCTCACATTTTGTTGCATGGTGTCCCTGTATATGGATGTAATATATTTACCCCACTTCTATACTGCTTAACAGAAGATTTCTAATTCCTGCAGTCTTTTTTTGATAACAGAGAAAAAAGAAAGCTTGGGGAATGGGAAAAACAAGGAATTTAGTATTCAAATACTAAATTTGAATATCCTTATATTCAAATAGTAATTGAACTGTTCCTCAGAGTAAAGTAATCAAGGAACTAATAACTTACACTTCTCTTCAGATTGCTTTTCTCTATTGGTATATTATGTCAGGCTTCCTCAAGTATGAGAAGGCAAGACTCAGAGGCAGGTCCTTGGACCACAGAATTCTAATTTTACATGTTAAAGTTAGTCCCAATATTAGTGTCAATGCAGGGAGCTGGGCTCTAAGGTATTGTTTGTTCCAAATTCTGGTTTGTTCAAAGAATCAAAAACTCAGTGTTTTCCAGAAGCTAACCACTAAAACTAGATTGACATTTCAAGGCATGTTTCTGCCCAAAACATAGTGGTTCATTAGCAAAATCCCTCACTCTGACAATAACAAAAATAACCCATTATACACACTTTACAGTTTACATAATGTGTTTACCACTTACAAAGAGATTTCACCCAACTGATCTTATTACCATCACAGTCTTTTGAGATATGTAGGCAGATGGATGAAGGCAGCAGGGTAATTTCCTGCCCCATCCATCTCCTGTCTCCCCCCTCTTCCACTTCCATACTGACTGGTTGACTCTCACTTGTGACCAGGGTAACCAAGTATTAAAGGACTATTGCATTAGTGGAATCCTCTCTGTTGGCCTTCAACCAGCCTGAGTGTGTTCAACTTGCCCAGTCTCTGGACTTTTCTTTAGCTTCCTTTTCTTCTTCACATGTAAACCCTGAATTCTCTGGTCTCCAGGACTACTTGGAAGTAAGGTTTGGATTTAAAGTGGAGAGAGCAGATTCGTTGAGTTTAAGTAACATACTGCAGTCCCAATTACTATATGTTACAGGTACTAGTCCAGCTAATCATTAATAACCTATTACAGTTTACAAATGGTCTGTGTGTGTGTGTCCCTAACACTCTCCATCACCTCAATCTTACCAATAACTCTATAGTAGTACTTTATGCTCATGGTGTAGATGAGGAAACAGACAGTACAGTAGCGATTTGCCCAAGGTCACATGGCTGCCAAAAGTGGAGGCTGGATTAGCTCTCACGGCTTCTGGCTTTCAGTCACACACCACACTTCCAACACTGACTTTGCCGAGGCACAGTCCACTTTTCCTCTGTTAATAATGAGGCTATAGGCAGGGCTCCTCCTGCAAATGTGCAGTGTTTTCTTTCATCACTCCCTCACCGTTTAGGTTTCCCTATTACTTCTTCTTTCCTGTGACCATAACAACGAATAATGCTACTAAAGTTCCTCTTTCTTAGGAGCAGGAAATTTCTGCAATTATTGTTTGTCCTCTATGTTCAGTGGTGGCATGGACATGGACAATAGGTGGTTTAAGTAGCCTTAGGGAAGTAGCAGGATGAATCTGTCTAAAAGCCCTGGTAATAGAGCATCTTGCCTGCATTTTCCCCAATATGGTCTTCTATCTTTTATTTCCTTGCTTAACACAGAGACAAAGGTATGTATTTTTTGTACCTACTGAATCTGTTCTAAGAACCATGAATATAGATGGCGTATGAGCAGTGTATAAACCCAACTCCCAACCTTCTGCTATTCAACATGAGAACTAGTTTATACATTTTACTGATTTAAAGTTACTTTAAATAGACCATAGGAAATAGACCATAGGAAAAGTTCTTTAAGTCAATCAAGAGAACAACCATTTTTACCTTTTCACTAAATGAAAATACATTTCAGGCCTTATTATTTGCTTTCAGTTTCTTCACAAATAGTAAGCATTCTTTTCTTTTCACCAGAAATAATGGGCTTGTGTTTATAACAGAAGCAAAATGTATGTGTTGCAATACAGGTTTCAAAGACCAAAACTGAAATATGCTTCCTTCTTTTGGAAATATTATTTTTCATTGTCTCTATATTTAAAAAGCCTACATGCTATAGTCATTTGCCATTTTTCTTATGAAATATCTTCTCACCACAACCACAGAAACTTTTATTACTAGTTTTCAAAACCATTGTATAGACACCTCCACATGCTTGCAGAGTACCCTCATTGCCATAGGGCTGGGTGAATTCAGATTACATGTGACTATCCATCAAAGCTAAGTGGTCAATGAAATACAAATTTGCAACTATACAAATAATCCTTCCAGCAGTCTGAGGTTTCCATTATAGTTTCCCTTCTCTTAAATCCCTAAATGATTTGACACCAAGTCTTCACAGTGGTGTTTGGAGTGTTGATATGGCTGAGCATTGGTGGGTGAAGAGGTAAAGCAAAAACTTAAATCACTGACTCTGGGACACACAAGAGAAATAGGCCATCTGGGTGAGGCACAAAAATTATCACACTTATTTCCAGTTAGTTTGCATTCTGGTTTATGAAGTACATGAAGGTTGTGTGCAATAGTAAAGGGATGATTAACTACATTTGATGCCTAAGTAGTGGCTTAGCGGGGGACATAACCACATGCATATCTGAACTTCATTGGACTAGCATGCAAGCATCTTTCAAACTCTGTGATGTCATCTTTCTTCTCCATAAGCCTAAGCCCCCAATTATGACTGGCCAGGCCCTTAGAATGGGTGTGTTTTCAAGAATCTGATGATATAAATTACATCACATTTGTACTATCAGGGAGGAATAAGTGCATGGGAAGTATTAAATGTCCTCAACTAATGCCAGCCTCAACCCTGGGAAACTATTCCAGTATTCTCAGCAGAGGGCATATAGCAAGTTAAAGGAAGGAACTTACCTTTTAAGATCCCTAAGAGATGATTCCATTGGTGAAAACTCCCTCAAAAATGACGTCCTCTCCAACCTCAAAAGAAAGAGTAGTGAACAATCATAATAACCAAGACAGCATTTTTATGGGAGAAGTGGACACTAACATTCTCCATGGCTGGTACTGCCCACTTTTGGGGCCAACAGCTAGGTGAGGTGAAATCTAACATCCTCCTGATTGTCAGCAAAGGCAAATCACCCAAAAGGAACTTGGTGCCCTGGTAACAACCCCAAAAGGAAATATGGAATTAAATAACACTGTAATTGTTACCTCCAAACCTTAGGTCCCAGTGGGGACACAGCTCTAGTCTACAAGGATTTGGGGCCGATAATTTCAGAGACTAGCTTTACTTGGTGGTTACTATCATTTTCAGGTGCTGCTGGTTATTTTCAAATAAACAAACAAAAAAAAACACCTAGCTGAATTATCACCAACTAACTTAGATGGTAAACTAATCATAGAAAAAGAATTCAATTCTGAAGACCAGTTGCTGGAGAGATTTCTATTCTCTGGCATTGTACAATTTATGAGTGGCATTGGGAAGACAGTACTTTAAACCATTTTTAGGGTTATAATCACAGTGATTGCACCATGTTCAAATAGGACACCAAAAGCTGGCTTGTCAGCAAAAGGTATCTTTAGTTCTGTGTCTGTTATAAGAGGATGCTCCCTCTGTTGAACCTTCATCTTGTCTTTGCTTGGTGCCTTTCTTCTTTGTCCTTCATTCATCTCTATAGCTTTCCTCTCCTTCAAAAGGTTATGCTTTACAGATAACAGTGTTTACTTAGCTGGCTTCCAGGATTGGAATAATGGGAAGGAAGAAGAGACATTATTGCAATTTTTCAATCTTATTGCTAAATCTTGCTATTACTGATATTATGCTAGTAGACCGTTTTCCTGTGATAGTGTAATGAGGAATGTCAACAACTGGGCAGCAGCTACAATTGTCTTGTCATATCCACTACCATTTTTCTCTTGTTCTGTGTGTTCTAACCTCTGCTAGAGACAAAATGAGCTGCTGAATCATTAAGATGGACACGCAATCCAATGGCATCTGCTTTCAGTGCAAGGACTCTTCAGATATAATGTTTTCATCATATCAAGAGCTAAGCCAGACAGTTAGCACAGAGGAAATATTAAAGGCAATATTTTTTCGGTTAAGGTAAGGCACTAGACAACTCACATGTTATTTTGTTCACTTAAACGCTAAAGTGAAATCAGTCAAGAAAGTCTTCCAGAGAAAGAAATAAGGAGGAAATTGATTTTAAAACAAACAGATGCTGCCGATATGATATCTAGGAGGCTGCGAATCTGGTCCACTTTAGTCTCTCATCTTTTTCACCTTCTACTGAAGTACCACCCACTTTTTTTCCATTCATTTCAGCCTGTCTCCCAATATACCATCTGTCTGCCTCATCTGAGAAAGCTCACAGACAAAGAAGAAAATAGGATAACAGAAAAGAGGCCAAATTATGCTGGAGGGTTGTACTGGAAATCACAGATATCCCTTGCCCTATCTCTTTACCACTGGGCACCATTTCAATTCTCCGCAGCCAGCTCCCCTCACTCCCCCCAACCCCCGCCCCACGCGGTTTATGGATGTAATTCACGCGCTCAAAACGCACAGAGAGCCAGTCCAGAATAACCAACTCCAGGATTCTGAGGACACGCTTCAGGGTTAGCAACTTGACTTAACATGACTAGAGCTTCTCGCTGCAATGCAGAGAAAAGTAATTCAGGGCGCACAAAGGTCGCTAAATGATCTGGGACCGTAAGGAATTCTCAGGCTTTCTGATTTCCCTGTTACCCTTTTGCGGGCTGCGAAGGGAGTGGCGCCAACTGTATGAGCACTAGACTGCGTACTAAAGCAGCTGTGGTGATGTGCTGAAAAATCTCCAGTCTTAATTCCTACACTTTAGTGATTCTAGTACCTGCTTCATCCGGTTTTTATTTCCTCATATTCTCATGGTAATTTACCCCACCCTTATCTACACAGATTGTTTTCATGATTTAATTTGAGTATGGAAAAATTAATCCTTCCTATGTTGGAATCCTCTTTTATGTATTTTCTCGACAGAATTATTTGCTCTCCTATCCTCACCATGACGGATTTCTTTCCTTTACCCTTCACAATCCATCCCCTTCTTGTTTTTTTTGGCATGCTTAATATGCTTCATCCCTCCTACAAAACTCATCTGCTTGTGGCTCTAGACATAAATAAGAAAAGGAATCTTTTCTTAAATGTCTAACGTCTGGGATTACACCCCTTAGAATCACATTTACATGTCCAATCATGACATAGCATTGAATATTCATCTTTAAATTTCCATCAGCTATGAATACAGTCTTTTTTTTGCACTGCCGGGGTCCAACCTCTGATTTCATTCATCCAGCAGTGATTGGGATTTTCATGTCCTTCTTGAACTACTCTGTACCTACTTCTACAAATGCCATACTCTTTCTTTTATGTCTAATCTTCAGTTTATGTAGACCAAATGCCTTGTCATAAACATCTTTAAAATATTACCTATCTGCCAAATTTTAAAATTATACTCTGGGCATTTGATCAATGCTTTAAAAAAAGCTCCTTTCTTACGGTCTCTGATAAATGCATCAAATAACATCAGATTTGGGGAACAGAACTTCTCCATCTCCATGATTTATTTGTGAGATGTCCCAGAGTGGGGGAATCCATTAATGATCCTGAAACAGTGTATTGAAATAAAGAGCACATAGGGATAATTTACCAAACAATAAGGACAATTATAGAAACAAAGAGGTTTCCCCTGAGGCTGGGAATTAATTGAACTAGGAAGTCATCAGAACAGACATGTTAGCCCTTCCCAGCCCCAAACCTCCATCATAGTTAAGTCTCTCCATTCCTGACCATTTATAAAGCAGAGGCAGAGAGAGGCACAAATAGGATTTCTTTTCCTCAGAAAGTTTGTTTGGGGTTCGAAAATAAAATTGCTCCATATTTGGTGCTGCTTATTCTTAAGGGAAGTGCCTGTGTAGCGTTTAGACATCTTTTGAAATCTATACACGCTCTTCCTACCTGCTGTGCTCAATTTCAGAACCCAGTGCTATCATTAAGAAAAAAAGAGCAACCTTTGTTCTCCCCTCCAGGCACAACATGTTGTACTGTTGTTGTTTTTTGTTTTGTTTCCAGGAAGGGAAAAAAACTCCATTATTTTCTTAAGGGAAGCCAAATCCACGCCTTTCTTTTGTGTCCCTGGCTTTTTTGTGTGCACTGGTACTGGACACACCATTTCTTTGGTTCTCTGGGCAAGATTTTCTTTTTTGTGTATTTTAAAGTTCCTCACCAAGACATCAGGCCACTTACCGTAATGGATGGTTTTCATTCTCAGTGTAATAAAGGCATATTCCTGAGGCAGACATTTCCCTCAAAAAGAGCAAACCTCAGAAGTTTCAGAGGCTTAGTTCAGGCATATATCCATATTTTCAAAGCTTAGCCACCTCTCTGGGACTTGGAAACTGGATCGTTAATCTGAATTGATATATGATACCTCTTGATTTAGCCTATGTTAGAGGTTTGCAATAATTAACAAGCTGAAGCTCAGTTTCCCCTGATACGCACTGGGGAACAGTTAACCCCCTTCCCCATAAGCCTACGAGTCCAAGCGCATGGCGCTTCCCCACAGGTTAAATAAAGAAACCACATAGAGACCAGAGTAAAGGGAAATGGAAACCTTCCCTACCTACATATCGGAGGGAGAGAAAATTCCTACAGAACAAAGAAACATCTGCTCCTGCAGCATTCCAAGGAACCAGAACTCCCTAACCCAGTATCTTCTAGTCACTATCAGGAAAAAGTTATACCTCTAGGGCTTCCTATTGGCCCCTGCACTTCACTCGAACCCTCAATCCCTTCCCACCAACTATCATTCCTCCGCCTAGGAAAGTTCTGCATAAATTCAAGTTCACCTCTTCCAAGGGGGCTGAAGTCTGTTCTTCAGACTCCCTCCACTGGGAGAGCTTCTAAATAAATCTTTACCTACAGTCATTTCAGTCTCCGTGTCCCCATAAGTGCCATATTTTCTCCAACGCCCTAAATTTTATATAGCCACATTTTCTATCTCTAAACGTATTAGATAGACCAGAGTTATGGGGGAAATTTTTATATAAATAAGAAATTTTAAAGTAAGATTTGCAAGTTTATTGAAATTTAAAGAAATTCTAAAGTAAGATTTGTAAGTTTAAGAAGCATTGTGGCTACAGAAAGTAAAATACTTTTTTCTCCTCTTCTTTTGATTGTTGCTCAATGTGGGAGTAATTCAACCTCCAAGAAGCCATCTTTGAACATCTTAAACTATGGGAGATGACACCGTATTTTCAGATGTCTGAAAACTAAATGCTGGGCTGAAAGGCACATGAGATCCTGCCCAGGCTCAACAGAACAGAGGACCTCATTGTTGGTTCTGTAAGAACCACCTGTAAGAATTACCCCCATCCAACTTTTCTCTTCTACTGGGCTCTGTTAAGCTAAACTTATCCTTGCAGCAATAAAAAATAGAGTACATTGACAGCGGACTTGGCCCAGTGGTTAGGGCATCCGTCTACTACATGGGAGGTCCACGGTTCAAACCCTGGGCCTCCTTGACCCGTGTGGAGCTGGCCCATGTGCAGTGCTGATGTGCACAAGGAGTGCCGTGCCACGCAGGGGTGGCCCCTGTGTAGGGGTGCACCCCATAAGGAGAGCCGCCCAGCGCAAAAGAATAGCAGCCTGCCCAGGAATGGTGCCGCACACATAGAGAGCTGACACAAGATGACGTGACAAAAAGAAACACAGATTCTGGTGTCGCTGACAACAACAGAAGTGGACAAAGAAGAAGATGCAGCAAATAGACACAGAGAACAGACAACCCGGATGGGGGGAGAAGGGGAGAGAAATAAATAAATAAATAAATAAATAAATAAATAAATAAATATTTAAAAAAAAATAGAGTACATTTACTAGCTATGGTCAGAAACTAAATGCAAAATTTAGATACTCACAGAGTAGGATTTTCCAGTTTTTCAACAGACTAAGTAGGATAGTAGAGTGAACTTAGCACAACTTTAGCTCATTATAATAGTAAACCTTCCACCTCTGGGTGGGATTTAGATACCATTTTCTGTAAATGCAATGTATGACCAACCATATTAAAGCATGTAGTGCTATAGAGCATGTACAAGATACAACTCCTCCCCACCTGACAATCTTGTAACCCAACCCTTTGAACTCCTCCCCTACATAAGTCAATATACCACTGCTACTTTTACTGTTTGGGGAGGCTGATTTGAGACTTTGTCAAAAAACCCAGAGAATTTCCATGGGTCCCCTTTAGTTCCATCAAATCTATAGGCCCACCAGGTCTTTTCCTCCCTCTCCTTCTACTATAGAAGTGTTTTCTCTTTTCCTATGTTCTAAATCTTAGGATCTATCATCTTCTGAAGAACCTTGTATTTTATATTAAAGATATCCTCTAAGATCCCATTTCTCCCTCCAGCTACCACCTAATCATTCCCTTCCTTGATAGCCAAACTTCTAAGTTATCTACACGTTCTGTCTCTATTTCCTCATCTCCAATAAAATATTGTTTCTTTTACCAATATAATGGTTATTTTTTTCTTTACAATTTATATTTGTCCTGAACTCTATTTTATCAGATACCAGAATTGCTAACTTTCATAATTGCTTGGTATATCTCCTTACATTCTTTTATTTTCAATTTTTCTCTTTATTTTTTATAAATTGTACCTCTTAATAGTGTATTACAGATCTGATTTTTAAGTCCAATCTGAATGTCTCTGTCTTCTTGGAATGAGTTTAACACATTTGTGTTTATTCTAATTATTTTTATATTAGGGCTTACTTTTACCTCCTTATTTCATATTTTTGTTTAGTATACTTCATTTTTTTTCTCCTTTTTTGGAAACTTCCATTGGGTAGATAAACTTTTATTCTCCTGGTTAAAAGTTATACATTTTATTCTTACCAAATGAGATTATGCTTAACTATTTAAGATTTATACTTATGCATATATTTAAAATTATGTCTTAAATGTATCAATAAATCAGTCTATCCTTTCCCAAACAGGACAAGTGTTCTAGCAGGTCAAGTGTTCATCTACTTCTATGTGTCCATCAAATCTCCTTCCCAGATACTATTATCTAGAACTTAAGTTCTGAGATGTTATGTATGAGTTTTTTTTCTTCTTTATATATTTGTTTAATTTTTTATTTGTCAGTTGTGATCCTTCCTTTTATAGGCAACAATAAATTTTCTAAGCTACTTGATCCCTGTAGATCCCTCATATCTCTTGCTGGATTTTTTTCTGGATTTATGTAGCCCATTTATTGTCCTTTTTTTCCATCTATTACAATTTTCATATCCAATATCTTCATGTTCACTTTCATTACTTCTTGTTATTACTTCTTGTTACCAATATCCTCCCTTATCTTTCTGGGGATATAGAATATAATTTATTTAAATTATTGATCTACCTGTTTCATTATTTCAATTTGGTATGAAAGAGTTTGCTCAATGTGCTGTCTTTGTTTTATTGTGGCTGTCATCCTTCAGTGTCTAATTTTTGCCCATGATCTCATATTCCTCAGGTGATATCAGCTAATCGTTCAAGTGATGTGTCTCAGGTAACATATTGCTGGGCTAGTTAAAGCCCTAGCCTGTGTGTCACCAGTAGGGGAGACCCACGTGCAAGGAGTGCACCCCGTAAGGAAAGCCACCCAGAGCAAAAAATGTGCAGCCTGCCAGGAGTGGCAACCCATACACGGAGAGCTGACGCAGCAAGATGACGCAACAAAAAGAGACACAGATTCCCCTGCCGTTGACAGGAGCAGAAAGCGGATAAAAAGAACGCGCAGCATATGGACATAGAGAACAGATAACTGGGGGGAGAAATAAATAAAATAAAATAAATCTTAAAAAAAAAAAAAGAAGGAAGTGTGTACCCCTGGAGAAATAGCCTCAGGTATGCATATTGATACTATCTCATTGATGACCTTCTCTTTCCAGGACTTTCCTTTATATCCATTGAGAAAGGCACATAGTGAGGTGAAAATCCATTTTGATTGTAATCTGCTAGCCCTGGGGATATGGAGGAAGAGGAAATGGGAATCCTGGTTGTCCTGCTGACAACTTTTTCAGTCAGGTGCTTAGCTGAATCAGGTTGAACTACCAGCACTAGGTGACCAGGACTGCTCTACTCTCTCTCTCAAGAGTGATGTAACTGGCATCCACCCCAAGCAATGTGGAGTAGGAAAAAAAAAGAACTCAAAAGTTCAATCTCAACCCATTTTCTTCATCCACAATATCATCTCCCTACCTGAGGCAACTACTTCTTCCCCAGAGCTGTTTCTTAAAAACTTTTAAGATTAATTTGGCAGATTATCTTTCCCTCTTTCTTCTGTTCCTCTAGCTATATGCTTTCACAGCACTTATTGCAATATATTTAACACCACTTCATCACCATCAGCACCAAGTGAATGTCTCCATAAAAGCTTGGAAAATAAGTGAAAGGTATAAATTGCCATATCCGGAGTGGCTATGGAAAGAGGTTGGCCAATATATGGCATTAGGCATATGCAATTGCTGGTCTAGTTCTACAGATGAGGAAACCAAAGTCTTGTTAAGCCCTCCATAGCAATGAATGTCATTGCCAATTTATCACTACTGCATTATTTTCTAATAATACCTAAAAATTAAAATAGCAGCTATTTATGTTCCATTAGTACTTTTCTTTCAGCTCTATCAGGTTTTGCTTCATGTATTTTGAAACTGTGTTGTTGATGCATACATATATATATAATTGCTACTTCTTCATGACAGATTGACACTTTTATCATTAAGCAATATTCTTGTATAGTACTTTTTATTAAAATTTTTAAAAGATACTTATTTACATAAATGTTACATAAAAAATATGAATTTCCCATATGCCCTGTTCCCTAGCCATCCCAAATTTTCCCACATTAACAACATCGTTCATTAGTGTGATATATTTAGGAGCATTGCCACTCAGTGGGGATTATACTTTACATTGCAGTTTGTACTCTCTCCCACACATTTTTGTAAGTTATTACAAGATATATAATGGCCTGTATCTGTCATTGCAATGTCATTCAGGACAATTCCAAAGACCATGAAAATGTACCCGAATTACACCTATTTTTCCCTCTTTTTCTCCTCAGAAACTCCAGTGGCTACTGCCTCCACATCAATGATAAAAGTTCTTCCATTGTTAGAATAATAATATCTATGGTAGAACAACAGTAAATCTACTCTAGTCAATTGTTTATTCCCCAATCCTAAGGATTCTGGGACAGTGATGCCTATTCCACATCTAACTGAGAGGGGGCTTAGATATCATGGGCAAATGGATGGGATTATTTTGCTTGCAGTTGCAGACCCTCTTTTTCCCTTGGGATGGTCATCCATCATCATTTCCTTGTAATGTCTTGGGAAAGTCCAATGAACTGAAGAGTAGGTGTTACAAATCTGTTAAGATTCAGGGCCTATGTGATATATGGACAGCCCAAGGATTTAAGTCTCCTGGACATACACCTATTAACTCTAGTGCTAACTGTAGGTCCAAATAAAAGGGGCAGAAGAACCATGTGTAGGGAAACTCCAAATGAGTCCAAGTCTGTCACACTGGGGAGCATAAATTCCAAAGTAGGGCCCACTGGCAGGGTGCCAAACTCCTGAGCTTGTCTACCCTGCCTAAAGTGTCTGGATGTCTCGAGAGCCCTCAGGAGTCTGTTATTTGATCCAATATTTACTTTGGCAGTCAATGAGATCCTGCTGAGACATGCATAAGGGTAACCCCTGGAATGACTTCCCAATTCACTTTGAAGTCTCTTAGCCATATAAATGCATTTTTCCTTACTCTTTCCCTCTTTTGGTCAAGGTCTTTTTCCAGTTGCATTGCTAGTTGGTGCTTGGTAGTAATCCCTTGGTGTCAGGGAGGCTCATCCCTGGGAGTCATGTTCTATGCCACTGAGTTTGGCTTAGAGGGAGGCCACATTTGAGCAATGAAGAGGCTCTGAGGAGGTAACTCTTAGACACCCTGTAATACTAGGTTAACTTTCAATTTCAAAAGGGAAGTTCATAAATAAAATCATTACTATTAAGGGTCTGTCAATGGACCATCCTCCTTCACTAGTCACTGCCCCTGTACTGAAGGGGTTCTGGCTGACGCATTAGAGAATGTGGAATTCCTAAGGATGGGAATTTGATATTCTTTTGGTTATTATGTGAATCTCTATCCACTGTCAAAATACCCCATGAACACTTGAATATATTCATATGCCTTATAGGTATGCCCCAGGGGAACATCCTCACATGCATCCCCAACTCTGACACCCCACACCAATGATCCTCCCCTACCACAGTTGTAACTCTTTTCTGATCCAAAACCTCTTCAAAATTGAAGCCAAAAAAATAACTGAATACAATAAGAAAATGATATAATAATGATAGTTTTAAAAATAATGAATAAAATGCAAAAAATATTTTTTTAGGTTTCAAATAATAAAAAAAAAACATGAAATTTTAAGAAAACTTGACATTATGTCTTTCATCATTGTAGGATCTGTATTCTTGTATGTACAGTGACATTATCTTCAGTTTATTTCCTCAGTGCCTTATTTTTTCATTTTCTCTTCAAGAAACTTTAGGTTACAAAAAAGTCACATACAGAATATAGATGATTCAACATACCCAGCATCCTCCCCCTTCTCCCATTTGCTCTATAATAAAATTTTACATGTAGATGATATATTTGTTAAAAGTGATGTACAAATATTGAAACATTGTTACTAACCATGGTCAATGATTTACATTATGGTTTATATTTCGGACTATACATTTTTATAAATTTTAATGAAGTTTAACATGGTTTGTAGTCATCATTGCAAGATCATGTAGAACAATTCCATTGCTCCAAAAATGCCCCATGTTTCACCTATTCTATTCCTCCCTCTCCCTCCCCTTGGGACTCATGGTAACTACCAAGAGCAACTCATTGAAGGACAAGATTCCAAGTTACTTGCAACAATACTGAAGACTTGACATACTGGCTGTGCTCCCTTATTAGGCCCTGCAATTTTTAGAGGTTGCTCTAGGTGTTACAATATACATATTTAACATGTAACATGTAATTTAACATGTAATCGTTGACTGATATTGATATATTTCCACTTCAAGTGAAGTGTAGAAGCCTTATTTCTATTTATGGCCCGCTACCCTTCCTAATTTTAAAATATGTCTTAAGTATTTCCTCTACCTGTATGGAGATGCTGTTATAGTTTTTGCTTCAAGCATCAAGCATAATTTTAAAAGCTCATGAGGAGAATGTAGTTTATTATATTTATCCTTATTTCACCCTTTCCATTGTACTTTCTTCCTTCCTGAAGACCCAACTTCCTTCTGTCATTGTTTCCTTTTACTTAAAGAAATTCCTTTAGCCATTCTTTAAGGGCAGGTCTGCAGTCAACAAGTTCTCTTTTGTTCTTCATCTAAAAATGTCTTGGTTTCTCCTTTGCTCCTGATGGATCCTTTTTGCTTGGTATAGAATTTAAGGGTGATTGTTCTTTTCTATGAGCACTTGATAAGTGCTCTGTCACTTCTGTCTGACTTCCCTGTTTTCCTCAGAGAAATCTACCATGATTTTTAATGATTTTCCTCCTATGGATAATGCATCATTTCTTTGTAACCTCTTTCAGGATTTTTTCTTCTTTGTCTTTACATCTCAGAGGTTTGATTATAAATTTGTCTTGACATGAATATCTTTGAATTTGTCCTGTTTGATTCTTCCTCAGTTTCTTGAATCTGCACAAAAGGTAGGAAATTTTCAGCCACTGTTTCTTCAAGTATTCCTTCAGTTCCATGATTTTTTAAATACTCCAATAGAAATATTAGACCTTTTATTACTGTACCACAAGTTTCTGAGGCTCTGTTGTTTTTGTTTTCAGCCTACTTACTTCTCTCTGTTGATCAACCAGGGTAATTTCTATTGGTCTGTCTTTTACCTTTACGTTCCATTGTTGTCTCCAATCCACTATTGAGCCCATCTGCTTAGTTTTTTGCTTCAGTTATTGTATTTTTCAGTTTTAAACCTCCCTTTAGTTCTTTTTTATCATCTGTTTCTTTAATGAGATTTGCTGTTTTTCCTTTAGTTTCAAGAATATTCATACTTGCTGACTGAAGAATTTTTTATGATCTCTGCTTCATACATCAAAATACATCTTGATATTTTGTCTCAGTGTTGGCATCTGATGATTATCTTTTCCCATTCAAATTGTGAGTGTCCTAGTGCTTGGTGTGATGAGCAAGTTTTAACTTTGTCATAAACATTTTTCAGTTTATGTTGCAAGGTTATGAATGCTATTGCATCTTTTTAAGGCAGGTAGTCTCTCTGTTTAGGTATAGCGTGCATGTGTTGGTGGAGGTATATGTTCATCTACCCATAGGGTCCCATTGACATGACCCCAGGAAAAATAATGTGCTGATTCGTACCACCTCATTACACGTGTGCAGGAGATGGAAGTTTGGCTTGCCCAGTGACTCCCTGCTTCCCCAAGAGGGCAGAGCGTTGACTTGCACCACCTTGTTGCCACAGAGTGGAGGTGTCAGCTCAGTTCTCCACTGGACCACACTGATACTGAGAGGAGGGGAAGGTGGAATGCTGACTAGGCCCACCTCAGCTGTGCTACAAGGAGGTAGAGGCTCAGCTCCCTACTGAGCCCCACTGACATGGAGGATATGGGAGGAAGGGAAGGTAGAAACAGAGTATTAAATAGCATGACCTCTTTCTATTTTGTTGATGCAGTGTGAGAGTGGAGGCTCAGCTCCCCACTGGGCCTGGCTGACTCTGGGAGTCTGGGAGAATGGAGTTCTCATCAACCCTGTCTTGTACCACCTCATTCCACCTCATTGATGCCAGGTGGCAGTGGAGGCTCAGCTTCCTCTGGAGGTTGCTGACACTTACCTGTTGTGGGATTTGGAGCACCACCTCCTGCCCCTGGTTAACCACGTGCACTTTTTTGTGCCTTCTCCTTGCCTGCCTCTCTGCCTTCTGATCATTTTGCTGCAGATTAGTACATCCACCTGAGAGTAAGAGAAGAGCTGAAACAATACTTCATAAGAGTAATTGGGAAAGACTAAACCAAAGGGGTAAAAGAACAGCAAATTAACTTGCCTCATTTCTCTCTTCCTCCAAGCCATATCTGGGCAAGTTTCAAAACAGGAAGAATTTAACTTCAACACTGTCTTCTCTATTACCTTCCAGTGTTTCTTCACGTTGCCCCAGGGCCTCAGGTTGCCCCAGATCCTCCAAACTTTTTTCCAAATTGCTCCATTAAAATGTAGTTGCTCTTCTCATTACAAATCTTTTTGTGCTGTGGATTTTTTTAAAAAACAACATCATGCATTATTTTGATAAGAATATTCTTCTATGTGAGTGTTTTCTGTCAAGGACTCTGTTCTTTCAGGTCCTCAACTGATGACCCAATAACAAACTTGATAAGCAAAGTGGTTAAAGGAAGATAATCTTTGAATGTGTTACTTTACCTGGGGAAACAATTGGGAGGGGAGAGTGAGTTGTTACAAAATTTTTCTTGTTTTTTCCTAGTATAGTTTCATTTAACAGAAGCACAGTTACTCTAAGCAGAATCATTTGATATTAAGAGCATGTAAGGCACAGAGCTGGAGCACAGGCAGGGTTAACTGGAACAAGAGATCTTCAGGAATCATTAATCTCTGTACTAAATGTGGGCTGCCCCCACCTCTCCTTAATTTGCACAGAGAGCCAGGACTTGTGGGCTAAGTGTTTAAGTAAATAGTATGTGCTATGATTTTATTTTGTATCTTGGCTGTTGGGGCTTTTGAATAAAAAGGAATTGCTTTCTCAGAGTGCCATTTTGTCTTTTGGTTAGCATTATCAGATAACTGATTTTAGGGTTTTGTTGTTGATATTGTTTGGTTGCTGCTGTTTGGTTTTTGAAATTTATGATTATAGTCCATGGCACAAGAATTCAAGTTTTTCAAGGGAAAAAGCACCCTTTCTTGTTACATCAGGGCCATGCAAGTGTTGTTGATTTTCCCCTCAGGTTTGGATTGGTGCTTGATATTTCTTTCATTGTATCTCTCACTAGGCAACATGCCTGTGGTGCTAAATACTCATTAGTAATCTGTAATGCTCTTTAAAAATCTTTGGTTTCTGAGATATTGAAATGGACATATTCAATTTTTTACTTGTGTAGATATCAGCATGGCTAGGCTGCATTCCATGTGTGGACACCAGGATATTGCCTGCAAAAGTCAAGAAGGCTCCAGATGTCCAGATGAGTCTCTGCAACAATACCTAGAGAGGTTCTTTCAATGATGACATAAAAAGTAGGCAACAAATTACTTACCTGTGAATGAGTAAACCTACATTTTCCTTTAATTTTTAATTTCCATTTTTAAAGAAGCTTTCGATTACATAAATGTTACATAAAAAATATAGGGTATTCCCATATGTCCTTTCCCTTCCCCTCCCACACTTTCCAACATTAAAAACGTCCTTCATTACTGTGGTACATTTGTTATAATTGATGAACACATATTGAAGCATTGTGACTAACCATAGATAATAGTTTACATTTTAGTTTACACTCTCTCCCATGCATTTTTTATGTTATTACAAGATTTATAGTGACCTGGATCTGTCATTGCAATGTCATTCAGGACAGTTCCCATGACCTGAAAATGACCCCAGATTACACCTATTTTTCCCTCTCCCTCTCTGCAGAAACTCCAATGGCCATTGCCTCCACATCAATGATAAAAGTTCTTCCATTGTTAGAATAATAATAAGTCCATAGTAGAATAACAGTAAATCTACTCTAGTCCATCACTCATTCATTGATTCTGGGATGGTGATGCCCATTCCACCTCTAATGGAGAGGGGGTTTAGATCCCATGAGACAGATGGATGGGACTATTTTGCTTGTAATTGCAAACCCTCTGTTCTTTGGAATGGTTATTGTCCATCATCATTTCCTTGTTAGTTGTCCTGGAGGAATCCAGTGAACTGAAGAGTAGGTGTTGCAAATCTGTTGAGATTCAGGGCCCATCTGGTACATGAACAGTCCAAAGACTTAAGTCTCTTGGGCATACACTTACCAACTCTAGTACTAACTATAGGTCCAAATAGAAGGGGCAGAAGAACCATGTGTAGGAAAACCCCAAATGAGTCCAAGTCTGTCACACTGGGGAGCATAAATTCCAAAGTAGGGCCCACTGGCAGGGTGCCAAACTCCTGAGCTTGTCTACCCTGCCTAAAGTGTCTGGATGTCTCGAGAGCCCTCAGGAGTCTGTTATTTGATCCAATATTTACTTTGGCAGTCAATGAGATCCTGCTGAGACATGCATAAGGGTAATCCCTGGAATGTCTTCCCAATTCACTTTGAAGTCTCTTAGCCATATAAATGCATTTTTCCTTACTCTTTCCCTCTTTTGGTCAAGGTCTTTTTCCAGTTGCATTGCTAGTTGGTGCTTGGTAGTAATCCCTTGGTGTCAGGGAGGCTCATCCCTGGGAGTCATGTTCTATGCCACTGAATTTGTCTTAGAGAGACTACATTTGTGCAATGAAGAGGCTCTGAGGAGGTAACTCTTAGACACCCTATAATCCTAGGCTAACTTTCAATTTCAAAAGTAAAGGTTCATAAGTACAGTCATCACTGTTAAGGGCCTGTTTATGGACTATCTTCCTTCACTAGTCACTGCCCCTGTACTTAGGGGATTCTCACTGCCCCATTAGAGAATGTGGCAGAGTTCCCAACAATCGGTGTTTGATATTTTTTTGGTTATTATGTGAATCTCTACCCACTGTGACAATGCCCCATGAACACTCGAATACATTCATATGCCTTATAGGTATGCCCCAGATAAACATACTCCAATGCATCCCTGATCTCTGACACCCCACGCCAAGGATCCTCCCTTACCACAGTAGTAAACCTTTTGTGATCCAAAACTTCTTGAAAATTGAAGGCAACAAAATAACCAAATACAATTAATAAGAAAATGATATAATTATGCTAGTTTAAAAAATAATGAAAATGCAAAAAAATTTTAAATTTGAAATAATAAAAATTATAAAATAAAATAACTTTTTTGACATTATTTCTTTCATCACTGTAAGATCTGTTGTCTTGCATATACAGTGACATTATCTTTAGTTTATTTCTTCAGTGCTTTATTTTTTCATTTTGTCTTCAAAGAAGTCTCAGGTCACAGAAAAGTCATGTACAGAATACAGGTGACTCCCATATATCCAACATCCTCTCCCTTTTCCCCTTTCCCCTATTAATAAACATTTTACTTATGGATGAAACAATTGTTACTATTGATGTACAAATATTGAAACATTGTTACTAACCATGGTCAATGATTTACATTACGGTTTATATTTCGGACTGTACATTTTTATAAATTTTAATGAAGTTTAACATGGTCTGTAGTCATCATCACAATTCCATTACTCCAAAAATGCCCCATGTTTCATGTATTCCATTCCTCCCTCACCCTCCTCTAGGGACCCATGGTAACCACTAAGATTAACTTATTGAAGGACAAGATTCATCATTACTTGCAACAACATTGAGGGCTTGACATAGCCCTGTCCTCTGCATTTTTTTAGAGGTTGTTATAGATGTTATGATATACATGTTTAACATGTCACAGTTGACTGGTATTGCTAGTGTTTCATTTCAAATAGAGTGTAGAAGCCTTACTTCCATTTATGTACTGTTACCTGTCCTACTTTTTAATATGTCTTAAGTATTTCCTCTACCTGTATGGAGATGCTGTTATAGTTTTTGCTGGAACCATGAAGCATAATTTTAAAAGCTCATGAGGAGAACAATACTTTATTATATTTATCCTTATTTTACCCATTCCATTGTACTTTCTTCCTTCCTGAAGTCCCAACTTCCTTCTGCCATTGTTTCCTTTTACTTAAAGAAATTCCTTTAGCCATTCTTTAAGGGCAGGTCTGCAGTCAACAAGTTCTCTTTTGTTCTTCATCTAAAAATGTCTTGGTTTCTCCTTTGCTCCTGATGGATCCTTTTTGCTTGGTATAGAATTTAAGGGTGATTGTTCTTTTCTATGAGCACTTGATAAGTGCTCTGTCACTTCTGTCTGACTTCCGTGTTTTCCTCAGAGAAATCTACCATGATTTTTAATGATTTTCCTCCTATGGATAATGCATCATTTCTTTGTAACCTCTTTCAGGATTTTTTCTTCTTTGTCTTTACATCTCAGAGGTTTGATTATAAATTTGTCTTGACATGGATATCTTTGAATTTGTCCTGTTTGATTCTTCCTCAGTTTCTTGAATCTGTAGGTTTTTGCCTTTCACAAAATGTAGGAAATTTTCAGCTATTATTTCTTCAAATATTCTTTCAGTTCCATGCTCTCCCTCTAGTACTCCAATAATAGATATATTAGATCTTTTAATACTGTAACACAAGTTTCTGAAGTTCTGTTCCATTTTTTTCTTGAACATTTTTTAAATTATTTTTTTCATGTCTAAGTATAAAAATATCTTCCAATTTAAATACACATATACATGTTAATTTCTATATTGAAATGTGGAGTCAAAGACTTTGTCATAGTTATATCAGTATGTTTCAGTTAGCCCCAAATTTGGCAGTTCTACATGTAATAATTACTCTGCCAAAGCAAAGACTTTTCTCCCCAGGGAAGAAAAGCATTTTTCTCTTTTTTAAAATTAGAGTAGATGTAAGTTTGCAGAAACATAATGCAGAAAGTATAGAAGAGTATAATTATAATATTGCTTCATCAATTGTAGCAAAGGTGCCACACTAAAGCAAATATGAATAATAGGGGAAACTGCATGTGAGGGTGGTATATGGGAATTCTGTTCATCATCCTCTTTTTTAATATATATAAAGAGTATTTATTTGGGGGTAGAAGCTTACAGTTACCAGGCCATAAAGCGTAAGTTACTTCCCACTCTGTTCCTCTTGTTTTCAAGCTACTTCTCTCTGTTGATCAACCAGGGTAATTTCTATTGGTCTGTCTTCGAGTTTACCTTTACCTTCAATTGTCATCTCCAATCCACTATTGAGCCCATCTGGTGAGTTTTTTGCTTCAGTTATTGTATTTTTCAGTTTTAAACCTCCCTTTAGTTCTTTTTTATCATCTGTTTCTTTAATGAGATTTGCTGTTTTTCCTTTAGTTTCAAGAATATTCATACTTGCTGACTGAAGAATTTTTTATGATCTCTGCTTCATACATCAAAATACATCTTGATATTTTGTCTCAGTGTTGGCATCTGATGATTATCTTTTCCCATTCAAATTGTGAGTGTCCTAGTGCTTGGTGTGATGAGCAAGTTTTAACTTTGTCATAAACATTTTTCAGTTTATGTTGCAAGGTTATGAATGCTATTGCATCTTTTTAAGGCAGGTAGTCTCTCTGTTTAGGTATAGTGTGCATGTGTTGGTGGAGGTATATGTTCATCTACCCATAGGGTCCCATTGACATGACCCCAGGAAAAATAATGTGCTGAATCGTACCACCTCATTACACGTGTGCAGGAGATGGAAGTTTGGCTTGCCCAGTGACTCCCTGCTTCCCCAAGAGGGCAGAGCGTTGACTTGCACCACCTTGTTGCCACAGAGTGGAGGTGTCAGCTCAGTTCTCCACTGGACCACACTGATACTGAGAGGAGGGGAAGGTGGAATGCTGACTAGGCCCACCTCAGCTGTGCTACAAGGAGGTAGAGGCTCAGCTCCCTACTGAGCCCCACTGACATGGAGGATATGGGAGGAAGGGAAGGTAGAAACAGAGTATTAAATAGCATGACCTCTTTCTATTTTGTTGATGCAGTGTGAGAGTGGAGGCTCAGCTCCCCACTGGGCCTGGCTGACTCTGGGAGTCTGGGAGAATGGAGTTCTCATCAACCCTGTCTTGTACCACCTCATTCCACCTCATTGATGCCAGGTGGCAGTGGAGGCTCAGCTTCCTCTGGAGGTTGCTGACACTTACCTGTTGTGGGATTTGGAGCACCACCTCCTGCCCCTGGTTAACCACGTGCACTTTTTTGTGCCTTCTCCTTGCCTGCCTCTCTGCCTTCTGATCATTTTGCTGCAGATTAGTACATCCACCTGAGAGTAAGAGAAGAGCTGAAACAATACTTCATAAGAGTAATTGGGAAAGACTAAACCAAAGGGGTAAAAGAACAGCAAATTAACTTGCCTCATTTCTCTCTTCCTCCAAGCCATATCTGGGCAAGTTTCAAAACAGGAAGAATTTAACTTCAACACTGTCTTCTCTATTACCTTCCAGTGTTTCTTCACGTTGCCCCAGGGCCTCAGGTTGCCCCAGACCCTCCAAACTTTTTTCCAAATTGTTCCATTAAAATGTAGTTGCTCTTCTCATTACAAATCTTTTTGTGCTGTGGATTTTTTTAAAAAACAACATCATGCATTATTTTGATAAGAATATTCTTCTATGTGAGTGTTTTCTGTCAAGGACTCTGTTCTTTCAGGTCCTCAACTGATGACCCAATAACAAACTTGATAAGCAAAGTGGTTAAAGGAAGATAATCTTTGAATGTGTTACTTTACCTGGGGAAACAATTGGGAGGGGAGAGTGAGTTGTTACAAAATTTTTCTTGTTTTTTCCTAGTATAGTTTCATATAACAGAAGCACAGTTACTCTAAGCAGAATCATTTGACATTAAGAGCATGTAAGGCACAGAGCTGGAGCACAGGCAGGGTTAACTGGAACAAGAGATCTTCAGGAATCATTAATCTCTGTACTAAATGTGGGCTGCCCCCACCTCTCCTTAATTTGCACAGAGAGCCAGGACTTATGGGCCAAGTGTTTAAGTAAATAGTATGTGCTATGATTTCATTTTGTATCTTGGCTGTTGGGGCTGTAGGATAAAAGCAATTGCTTTCCTGGAGTGTCATTTTATCTTTGGTTAGCATTATTGTATGAGTGATTTTAGGAATTTGTTGCTTTGCTGTTGCTTGATTTTTTCTGTTTGGTTTTTGAAATTTGTGATTTGGTTCCATGGCACTAGAATTTAAGTTTTCAAGGGAAAAAAGTGTCCTTCCTTGTTACATCAGGGACATGCAAGCTTTATTTTTTTTCTCCCACAGGTTTAGGATTGATGCTTGTCATTTCTTTCATTGCATCTCTCCCTAAACAGCATGCTTGTGCTGCTAAATATGCTCTTTAAAAATTTTCAGTTTTTGAGATATTGTAATGGACATTTTCAATTTCTAGCTTGTGTAGATATCAGTGTGGCTAGGATACAGTCCATGTGTGGTCACCAGGATATTGCCTGCAAAAGTCAAGAAGTCTCCCGATGTCCAGATGAGTCTCTGCAATAATACTAGACAGGTTCTTCAAATGACATAAAAAGGAGACTGCAAAATATTTACATATGAATAAGTAAACTTACATTTTCCTTTAATTTTTAATTTCTATTTTTAAACAGACTTTAGATAACAGAAATGTTACATAAAAAATATAGGGGATTCCCATGTCCTGCCCTTCTCTCTCCCACTTTCCCACATTAACGACATTCCTCATTTGTGTGGTCCATTTGTTACATTTGATGAACACATATTGAAACATTGCTACTAACCATAGATTATAGTTTACATTACAGTTTACACTCTATCCTGTACATTTTTCAGGTATGACAAAATATATAATGGCCTGTATCTGTCATTGCAATGTCATGCAGAACAATTCCAATGTCTTGAAAATGCCCCCATAAAACACCCATTCTCCCTCTTTCTCCCTTCGGAAATTCTGGTGGCCACTGCCTTTATATCAATGATAAAGTTTTTACATTGCTAGAATAATAATGTCTATAATAGAATAATAATAAGCCTACTTTAGTACATTGTTCATTCCCCAATCTTGAGGCTTTTTGGTGGTGATGCCCACTCTTTCTAATTGAGAGGGGGCTTAGGTGCCATGGGACATATGTATGGAACTATCTTACTTGCAGTTGCAGACACTCTCTGTTCCTTGGCATGGGCGTTGTCCATCATCATCTCCTTGTTAGTTGTCCTGTGTGAGTCCAGTGAACTGTAGAGTAGGTGTTGCAACTCTGCTGAGATTCAGGTCTCAACTGGCATATGAACAGACCAAAGATTTAAGTCTCTGGGTCATATATTTAACAAGTATAGTGCTAATTATTGTTTCAAATAAAAGGGACAGAAAAGTCATGTGTAGGGAAACTGTAAATGAATCTAACTCTGTTACACTGGAAAGCATAAATTCCAGAGTAAGGGCCACTGACAGGGTACCAAGTTCTGAGCTTGTCTGCCCTACTTTTAGTGTCTGTCTGTTTTGCAAGTCCACAGGAGCCCCACTGTTTGAGACACTGTTTACTGTGGAAGTCAATGAGATCCTGCTGACACGTGCATAAGCATAAGCTTTGGAATAACCTCCCAACTCACTTTGAAATCTCTCAGCCATAAAAACTCATCTTTGGGAAGCAGATGTGACTCAACCAGTTTGGCACCCACCTACCACATGGGAGGTCCCGGTTTTGGGTTCTGGTGCCTCCTAAAGAAGACAAGCAGACACGGCACCTGCCAAAATGAGCCAGACACCACACCCACCACAACGAGCTAGATGCCACGCCCACTGTAACGAGCTAGATGCCATACCATCATGACAAATATAAGCCTAAATGAGCAGATGTCACAAGCCAGCAAATACTGCAGCCCTTGGGGAGTGGATGTGACTCAGGTCTCCCATGTAGGAGAAGCTGGGTTCAGTTCCCTTCCTGAAGAAAGTGAGCAAACAAATGAGAAGACCGATGAGCAAGCCATCTGGGGGAGGAGAGGAGACAAAAAAATAAATAAGTAAATAAATGTATATTTTTTTAAAATCCTCATTTGTATTCAATATTTCCCCATTTTGGTCGCAGTCTTTTCTGGATGCATTGATAGTTGGTGCTTGGTAATAATCCCTCAGTGCCAGGGAAGCTCATCCCCAGGAGTCAGGTGCCATGCTGGGGGAGGGGAGGTAATGCATTTATATGCTGAGTTTGGCTTAGAGAAAGTCCACATTTGAGCACAAGGCTTTCAGGAAGTAACTCTTAGGCAATATATAATACTAGGCTAAGTTTTAACGTCACAAAAAAAGGTTCGTGCGTACAATCATCAATATCAAGGGCCTGGTGTAGCGGTCTGTCTTCCTTCACTAGGCACTGCCCTTGTAATCAGGGGATTCTTGCCATTCCTTTAGAGAATGTGGCAGATCTCCCTAGAATGGAAATTCAATATTCTTTCAGATATTGTATGGGTCTCCATCACCTTGCCAATACCCCATGAACACTTGAACATATTTATATGTACTAGAGGCATGACTCAGGTGCACCTCTCCCCACATATACCCCCATCATTGAAATCCTACACCAGTGATCCTTCCCTGCCACAGTTGTGAACTTTCTGTGATCCAAAACCTCTACAAAAACAAAGCCAACAAAATAACCAAATAAAATTAATAAGAAAATGAAATAATAGTTTAAAAAATAACAAATAAAATACAAAAAAATTTTAATCGAAATAAAATAAAAAATGTTTTAGACTTCTGTCTTTCATCACTGTAAGATCTGCTGTCTTGTATAGACAGTGACAATTTTTTTTCATAATTCCCTCAGGGTCTTATTTTTTCCATTTTATCTTCAAAGAAGCTTTAGGTTACAGAAAAGTCACATAGAAAATATAGGGGATCCCCATATATCCCACACCTTTCCCCTTTACCACTCTTTCCTATTAATAATATTTTACATGCGGATGGCACATTTATTACAATTGATGTAAAAATATTGAAGCATTGCTACTAACCATGGTCAATGATTTACATTATGGTTTACATTTTGACAATACACTTTTAGAGGTTTTGATGAAATTTAAAGTGGCCTATATCCATTATTGCAAGATAATGCAGAACAATTCAAATGCCCTTAAAACGTCCTATGTTTTATCTATTCTATTCTTAGTAAACCTACTTTAATACAGTGCACTACAACATAATTAAATACCCCAAATTTTAACACAAATAAAACTGGGTTTTGATATCAAATTTCAATTGTGCTTTGCCAAGGAACTGGGGAAAAACTCTCAGTGAAAGGTAAACAGGAAAAACAGGAAAAAAAGAACCCAGAACAAGAGTACAGCAGCTCACAGTTCAAGTTGATCTATTGGTGGACTATTATTTGAATACGTTGGAAGTGGCATGGATTTTGTCTTTCAATTTCATTCAAATTTCATGGCCATGTAACTTTTTTTCTTTTGTCATCTTAAAAATGTATTATATTTAATGATAATCATAATAATTGTCCTTTACATTTGAAGTACCTAAGAAATTATACTTTTAAATAAAGTTATCTCGTAAGTCATCCTAAGAGGGAGTAGAATATTTGCTTAGAGGTTTATTATTAATAAGTATATATCTCAAATTGTGACATGAAAAAATGGCCTTTATACTTTTTAAATAAGTGAGTGTTTTCTGTTTATATGAATATTTATATATGTATTTATAGTATTCATTTTTTTAATTTATAATTCACTATTTTTCAGAAGAATAAATATATGACAACTTTAGTTTCTTTAAAATATGAACTCTCCTTCTAGTGGGCAGATTCCGATAAGGGGCAGATGTTACTGAGTCCTCCACAGTCTGCAAACCAACAGGATTGGGAGAGAGGACATGTACATACTTTAGAGATTGATCGTTTTGTGTCTGAGAGAGCAGCCAGTGGCACGAAAAACAATACACAGATTTTGCTGACAAAATTAGATTTATATAGGAACCGAACTTTCTGCCCCTTTAAAAAGATAAGTTACTGATATTAAAAGGGAAGGAGGTGGGAAGGAAGGAAGGGAGGGAGGGAGGAAGGAAGGAGTAAGAATACTTGGGTCCTAAGAAAGGAAACATCTGAAAATGTGGAAGAATATCATAAATCTCTGAAAATGATTTGCCACAATAAACAAAAGAAAATTTTTGGAAAGTCTCTGAAACTTGACTGAAAGGCATGGTTTCTCTGAAGATTGAAAAGATGACTGAATTTGAAACAAAGCTAACAGGCTTAGGAAGGACACAGGGTGATGAGGAATGTATATATTAAAGGAATCTAAAGATGCAATGATAGAGTCAAAACTACAAAACTCCCTTACTTCATGGGATAAAGAATATCTTAGTAAAGGTCTGCCTTATATTATCAATTACATCTGATAATTATTTCTCTTATAAACTTTTAGAAAGTCTTGAAGAAAAACAGAAAAGGTAATTTAAAAAGGAACTTTTTATAATGATCCTGAAGGATAAATAACAGAGATAAAGCCTATAAATCATACGTAAATACATAGAAAATAAGTCTAAGCAGTAATCCAAAGTCTTAGAGAGAAGCATTCCCAATGTGAAAAAAAAAAACAAAAACCCTGAGACTAGATGTTATAAAAACCCTGAGATTGGATGTTGAATATTTAGAGAAAAGAATCTAAAGCTGAGACATATAGAGGTAAAATTTTTGAAATTTATGAATAAATGATGGTATTTGGACATGTTCAAATATTATATAATTTTTAATATATTTATTTTTATCAGTATTGAAAAAGTTTATATTACAATGTTTAGTGAGAAATGCACACAGTGTATCTTAGCCATGTAAAAATATGCAAAAGGTTTATTTATCTTCGAATGATGAGATCGTACATGACATTTTTCTTCTTTCTAAAATCCAGATGTCATCCTGGGTCCCTCAGTTTTATTAGCTTTGACCACTGTCCTGAGTGCCAGAGTCCTATATTCAACTCTTCTTCAGCATCTTTCATTGGATGTCTAACAGACATCTCAAATTTAACATATCTGAAAACAATATAGTGATTTTCCTTCCCATCCTCCTCTTATGTCATTTTTCTATATCTTTGCCCAACTGATAAGGTTAAAAACCTAGAATTTGGGTACACATATTTTCATTGTATTGGTCTTAATATTTTGTGTAAAAATTTCATATCTTATATATAGATATACATATATCTTATGCATATTCTTAAATATTTTGTATTTATTAAATATTTCATACTTTTAAAAAGCAATCTGAGACTTGTCTAAGGAACAGAAGTCAACCAAAAGGAACTCCTAATAGCAAAGTAGGAGCAAGTTGAGCAATGAAATAACAATAGTAGTGGGTTTTAACCCATATAAAATAACTATCCATTAATCTATATTGATGTAAATAAATGATCAAATAAATAGAGGAGAAAGAATAGCTCTTCCTTAAAGAATTATTTCAATTAATAAATGTAGAAGAAAAGAGGTAAATAGGAAATTAGAATAGAAATAGAAAATCACTATTGACAAACACCACAGTGATAGTTGTTACAGACAAGATACAGAGATGGTGCTAAAGTTAGTGAGTAAGAAAGTTTGAGCAGAAACAGGATTTACATAGCCTCAAAGTATCACCCCCAAGATATTTTTAAACTGCAAACAGGAAAAATAGTAACTTTACAGTGGAGAAACCCAGCAGACATTACCTTAACCAAGTGATCAAGGTCATTATCACTTGTAATTAGGCATAGCAACATCATGAGCCTGTGATCTGCTGAAAAAGACATAATATCATTTCTGAGCCAATTTTGCCAAAAATGCAAAATGTAATTCCAATCATGGGAAAGTATGAACAAAACCCAAATTGAGATTTGCTCAAAGCAAATACCATGAAATGGTTGGCTTAACAATAGGAATTTATTAGCTTACATTTTTAGGCCAAGAAAATGTCCAAATCAGGACATCATCCAGTGATGCTTTCTTCCCAAAGACTGGCTGCTGGCAATCTTTGGTTCCTCTGCCACATGGTAAGGCACACGGCAGCATCTGCTGATCTCTCCCAGGTTTTGTTGGTTTCACGGTCTTGCTTCCATGGCTTTCTCTCTCTGTCTATTCATTCTGTTTAAAGGACTCCAATAAGAGGATTATGACTTATTTTGAATGAGGTGGGTCACACCTTAACTAAAGCAGCCTCATCAATGGGTCTACACACACAAGAATGGATTAAATTTAAGAATGTGTCTTTCTGGGGTACAAACAGTTTCAAGCCACCACACTTTACCCTCTGGACCCCAAATAGACATGTTCTTTCCATATGCAAAATACATTCATTCCATCACAATAACTTAAAAACCTTAAGTCATTTCAGAAACAGTGCTAAGTACAAAGTCTCATAAAAATTATTTATGGGTGGTGGGGGTATAGCTCAGTGGTTGATTGCATGCTTTAAATGTATGAGGTCCCAGGTTCAATCCCGGATACTGCCTAAAACAAACAAACAAACATACAAAAAAACACAAAAATCACTTAGGGATATGGCTTGTTCTTGGTCATAAATCCCCTGTCCCTGGACCTGTGTAACCTAAAGAACAAGTTATCTGCTTCTAATATATTATGGAGGGACAGGCATAAGATAAACACTTCCATTCCCATAGGGAAAAATTGGAAGGAAACAGGGATCATGGGTCCCAAACAATTCTGAAACTCTACAGGGCATACTCCATTAGATGTCAAGGCTGAAAATTATCTATGGAATTATGATTTGTCCTCTAAGCCTGAAGGAAAGGCAGCCCCACCCCCGGCTTCTCAGCGAACACTGAGTAAAGGTTCCACCCTCTTCAAGCATTGGGGTGGTGGTTAACTGTAGGCTCTACCCTCATCAAGCATCAGAGTGGTGGCCAGACTGCAATTCCCCAGGCATCTGAGAAAACTGGAGTGATGGCATTCTTCCTCAACAATTGGGCAGAAGGCTCTCCTTCTCCATGGGCTGGGACATACTCACCCTTTCCATACCCATGGATGGGTCCATCTTCTAGGCTCATGAAGATGTCTTTGGTCCAGAGCTCAGATTCCATGGTCCCGTCATAGAAGTATTTTTCCTTTAATGTGTCCCTCCTCTGTCCCTTTTAGTCCAGGCTAAAGGATGTTACAATGAATAGATACAGGCCTTTATCTATCTTGTCATGACTTACAAAATTGTGCAGCATGGGAAAGTATGATTCTGTTCACAGAGATCACATAAAAATCTTGTTGGGTTTTGCATGTAGTACATACCATCAGACAGTAGGACCTTCCACAGATCCTTCCTAGATAACTGTATCTCCAGTCCTGAATTGCACTGAAATGACTGAATGAATCCATACTCAGTTAAATGTTCATTCTGTTCTCTCAGGACTTGCCTTCCAGCAACTCAGAATTTTCCAAATCACCAGTTTCTGGTTTCTTTGTGCCCTGGAGTTCAGTTTTTCATTTTAGTCATTTCCTCTTGCATTTTACTATAAACTGAAGGGAGAAAGCACCCAGCATTTTCCACACTTAGCTTAGAAGTCTCAGCCAACTACGCATGCTCATCACTCTCAAGTTTTACCTTCCATCTCACATCAGGATTCAATTTTGCAAAGTTCTCTGCCACTAAGCAAGGAAATTCTTCCAATTTCCAATGACACATTCATTATTTCTGTCTAATGCCTTATTGGTAGTACCTTTATTTTTTTTAAAGATACTTAGATTACATAAATGATACAAAAAAATGTAGGGGATTCCCATATTCCCCACTCCCCACCCCTTCCATACTTTCCCACATTAACAACATTCTTTATTAGTGTGGTACATTTGTTAAAATTGATAAACAAGTATTGGAGCATTGCCATGAAGTATGGATTATAATTTACATTATAGTTTAAATTCTCTCCTGCACAATTTTGTAAGTTATGGCAAGATAGATAATGGCCTGTATTTGTTCATTGCAACATCCTTCAGTACAATTCCCAAGTCCTGAAAATGCCCCCGTATTATACCTGTTTTACCTTCTTCCACCCCTCAGAACTTCCAGTGGCCACTGCCTCCACATCAATGATAAAAGTTCTTGCATTGCTAGAATAACAATAAGGATACAGTAGAATAGCAGTAAGTCTATTCCAGCCCTTTGTTCATTCTCCAATCCTGAGGATTCTGGGATAGTGATGCCCATTCCACCTCTAATTGAGAAGGGGCTTAGATCTCATGGGATAGATGGATTGTACTATCTTGCTTGAAGTTGCAGACTCTCTCTGTTCCTTGGGATGGTCGTTGTCCATCATCATTTCCTTGTAAGTTGTCCTAGGGAAGTCCAATGAACTGTAGAGTAGGTGTTACATACAACTCTGTTGAGATTTAGGGCCAACTGGCACATGGAAAACCCAAAGATTTAAGTCTTTTGGACATAAACCTATCAACTCTAGTATTAACTAAAGGTTCAAATAAAAGGGGCAGAAGAACCATGAGTAGGGAAACCACAAATGAGTCCAAGACTGTCACCCTGGGGAATATAAATTCCAAAGTAGGGCCCACTGACAACACACCAAACTCCTGCGCTGTCACCCTGCCTATAGTGTTTGGATGTCCCCAGAGCCCTTGAGAGCCCTGCTATTTGAGGCAATATTTACTGTGGCAGTCAATGAGAAAACTGCTGAGACATGTATAAGCATAACCTCTGGAATGACCTTCTAACTCACTTTGAATTCTCTTAGCCATATAAACTCATATGTCTTCGCATTTTCCCCCTTAGGTCAAAGTCTTTTTTCAGCTGCATTGCTCATTGCTGCTTGGTAATAATCCCTTGATGCCAGGAAGGCTTATCCCTGGGAGTCATGTCCCATGCCAGGGAAAAGGTAATGCATTTATATGCTGAATTTAGTTTAGAGAGAGGGCACATTTGAGCAACAAGGAAGCTCTCAGAAAATAACTCTTAGGCAATCTAGAAACTAAGCTAAGTTTCAATTAAAAAAAAAAAGTTTCATCAGTACAGTCATCAATATTGAGAGCCCATCAATATGGCTGAAACTAATATGTTATGAATTTTTTTGGCAAATATGGCTAGGGAGGGTTGCTGATTTTGGGTGTTGGATGTGGGGGCATGCAGGACAGAGAGCACCTGGGGCAGGCTTCCAGGGAGTATGTGAGTATTCATCCTGTCATAGTGCATTTATCAGTGGGCGGAGACCCACACAATGAATGAGAAGGTGTTGGGTACCCATTCTGGGAAGTCTTGTTATGTTCTTAAATGGAGGATGGGAGTCTCTCAAGAGCATAGGCAGTGCCTAATAAGGGAGGACAGGCTAATAGGTCATGCCCTCAATGTAGTTGCAAGTAACTATGAATTTTGTCCTTCAAGGAGTGAAGCTGGGTGTTTGCCATGGGTCCTGAGCGGCAGGAGGGAAGAATGGAATAGAGAGAACATGGGGCATTTTTGAAGTATTGGAGTTGTTCTGCATGATCTTGCAATGATGGATACAGGCATGTTAAATTTTGTGAAAATTTATAAAAGTGTATGGTCCAAAATATAAACCATAATGTAAATCACTGAACATGGTTAGTAGCAATGCTTCAATATTTGTACATCAATTGTAACAAATATACCACCCACATGTATAATATTATTAATAGGTGAAAGGGGAAAAGAGGGAGGATGTTGGATATATGGAAATCCCCTATATTCTGTACATGATTTTTCTGTAAACTGAAGCATCTTTGAAGTTAAAATGAAAAACAGTAAGACACTGGGGGAATAAATGGAATAAGATGTCACCGTACATACAGGACAGCAGATCTTGGAGTGATAAAAGACATATTGCCAAAATTTATATTTTTAAATTTTTAATTTTTTTATTTCAAATTCTTTTTATCTTTTTGTATTTTATTTATCATTTTAAAAATATCATTATTATCTCATTTTCTTATGAATTTTATTTGGTTATTTTGTTGGCTTCATTTTTTAAGAAGTTTTGGATCACAGAATGGTTACAACTGTGGCAGGGGAGGATCTTTGGTGCAGGGTGGGGGATACATGGGAGGAGGTTCACCTGGGGCATACCTCTAAGGTATGTGAAAGAGTTCAAGTGTTCACGAGGCATTGTCACAGTGGGTGGAGAGCCATATAACAACCAAAAGAATATCCAATTCCCATCCTGGGGAGTTCTGCCACATTCTCTAATGGGACAGCAGGAATCTCCTGAACACAGGGACAGTGACTAGCGGAAGTACTTTTAACATCCATAGTTCTACCAACAGTCTCTTCAAAGCAAGCTAGACCTTTTCCATCAAATACCTCACAGTTTTTCCAGCCTCTACCCATTAACCAATTCCAAAGCCATTTCCAGAATTTTGGTATTTGCAGCAGTAACACCTGACTCTCAGAGCAAAATTCTATTTTAGTTTCCTAGGCTGCTCAGAAAACAGCATGAAATAGGTTGACTTAACAATGGGAAATTATTAGCTTACACTTAGAGGCCAAGAAAATGTCTAAACAGGGCACTATCAGAGCAATGCTTTTTCCCAAAGACTGGCTGCTGGCAATCCTTGGCTCCTCTGCCACAGGACAAGGCATGGCAGCATCTGCTGGTCTCTCCCAGGTTTTATTGATTTTAGCCTCTTGCCTCCATGGCTTCTCCCTTTCTACCCGCCTCCTTGTTTTCATTCCATTTATAAAGGACTTCAGTAAGAGGATTAGACCCATCCTGAATGAGGTGGGTCAAACATTAACTGAAGTAGCCTCGTCAAAAGGTCTTACTTAAAATGGGCTGGAGTTCCAACAAGATGGCATCAGCTTAGGTGGGTACTTCTCAGCTCTCTTGCAAAAAAATGGCTGAGAAGGTGCAAAATCCTACCTGAGTTAGCTGTTTTGGGAACCCACAGAGCAGGAGGCTTCAGGGCATTGATCTGGAGGAAACTGGACAAAGAGACAAAGAGCCCAAGGGGAAAACCACGAGTTTCTAACCCCTGTGGCTGGAAACAACTGGTAGCTAAGTCTCACCCTTGAGGCAAAAAGCTTCCATGAACCCCTTGACTCCCACCAGCCTGAGTGGGAGGGCACATTCTCTGGGAGGAAGAGGGTTCTGTTGAAGGGTAGAGAAGGGCTTCCTTTCTGTAGATTTGATTACCTGGGCCCCTTTGAATTTCAGGGAACATACCAGCCAGCACCGAGGTGGCCCTGGGAAGAGGGGAGAGGGGAATATGCTCAGGCAGCCCGACATACCTAGCTGCCCTGGGAGAGAGGATCTTGGGTGGGGAGAGGGTGGAGGCAGGCAGTTGATTAGTTTGGCACTGAAAACTAAAAATTCCAACTGCCCTAAGAGAGGTGGGTGGTAGAAGCCTTAATAAGCTTTCAAAGGCATATTTAGGGTCCTTGAAAGGAGGAGGCATCTGGAAGACGTCAAGAGTAGTTTCTTTGTGGTGAGTTTGGTCACCAAGGTCACTTTTGAATCTTGGAAGGGATCTCAACCTGACCAGCCTGCCCAGCTGCCCTGGGAGAGAAGGTAATTAGAATAGAAAGGGGGCAGAGACATTCAGGCACCTAATGAGCAGGACTCTGGCCAACTGCAAAGATTCTAACCTGCCTGAGAGAAAGTGGGGAGATAGCTTTCTGAAAGGCTAACTGACCCAAGAAGAAAGTTAAGCTCAGTGAAGGAGTTCCCGCCTTGAATATATGAGGTCCCTGATTAAATTCCCAGCTCTTCTTATAGAAGTGATCTACCAAGTTATTAGACATCCAGCTGAATCTTTAGGACAGGGAACATATAGACATTCTTTTTGTATTAGCTTTCCTTGGATCTCTTATTTTTCTTAAAAAGTTTCCCTTTTTAAATTTAACTTAGTTTACTTGCTAAAACCTGGTTCAAAGCCTGCAAAGGGGAAGCAGATTTGGCATCCACCTACCATATGGAAGGTCCAGGGTTAAAACCCAAAACCTCCTGGCCCATATGGTGAGCTGGCCCATGCGTAGTGCTAATGTGTGGAGTGCCGTGCCACACAGGGGTGTCCCCCGCATAGGAGAGCCCCATGCAAAAGGACTGCACCCTGCAAGGAGAGCCGGCCCATGTGAGAAAAGCACAGCCTGCCCAGGAGTGGCGCCGCACACATGGAGAGCTGATGCAGTAAGATTACACAACAAAGGAGACACAGATTCCCAGTGCCGCTGACAAGAATGCAAGCAAACACAGAAGAACACACAGTGAATAGACACAGAAAGTAGACAATGGGGGGATACGAAGGGGAGAGAAATAAATAAAAAATAAATCATTAAAAAAAAACCTGCAGAGGGCAGGCTGCAGGGAAATTGATTGATGAACACCAGCAGCCTGAGAAGTTCCTTAAGGGGTCTAAGAGGGAAGGTTGTTTTTCCATAATTTTTGTTTGCTTGTTTGTTTGTTGTTCTTTTAATTTGTTCTTTTTTTTATCCTCTTTCTTCCCCCCTCCCTTTTTTAAAACTGATTGCTGCTGTCTTATTTCTTCTTTGTTCTGTTTTCCCTTCCTTTGTTTCCCGTGTGTGTGCGCGTGAGCGCACGTACCGATTTTGTCTATGTTTTCCCTTCTTTCATCTTTCTATCTTTTGCTTTCTATTGTTCTTACATTCCACCTTTTTTTGTTTGGTCTTCAATTTTTCCTATCTCTACTTCTCTTACCTTTTTTCTCTATTTTCTTTGTGTTTTTTTTTTTTTACTTTTTTTCTCTATTTGTCTTTTCTTTTCTCTTTCCTTCTCACTATTCTTATCTTTTAATTCATCCTATATATTTTTCTCTGCTTGGTTTCTCATCTCATTGTTGTACTCCATTTTTTATTCTTATTCCACTGCACTTCCTATTTGAGTTAATTATTCATTTTCCTAGGTCTTATATGGTTTCTTTTCTACCTTTTATTATTATTGTTACTATTATCCTGTTATCTTCCTACCTTGTCCCTTTACTCTGGCCCTAATTTTTTTTTCAAGGGAACATAGAAAACAACAAGGAAATAGATGAAAAGAAACAAAGTATCAAAGTGAAAACTTACCACACACACAAAAACAGCAATAAAATAAAACCCTAGATTAGAAAGAGAAGTTAATCAACTGAACAAACCCATCAAGATAAACTGATACCTAGACACCAACAAAAAATTACAACTCATACTAAGAAACAGGAAGACAATGCCCATTCCAATGAACCAACTGAAAACAGGGGGAGATGCTGAACATAGAACAACTAATCAGAGATGTCCAAGCAAATATCATGAATCAACTTAATGAAGTAAAGAAAGAGATTAAGGATATTAAGAAGACACAGAGCAAACACACTGAAGAAATTATATACATACATAAAAAGATAATAAATCAAACATACACTGAAAGCACCTAACAACAGATTTGAACATGCAGAGATATGGAAGACAGTACAGCTGAAATCAAACAGATAGTAGAACAGATAGATAAAAATTTTAAAAATCAAGCAGGGACTCAGGGATCTGAATGACAGCATGAAATGCAAAAACATACCCAATATAGGCATCCCAGAGGGAGAAGAGAAGGAAAAGGGGACAGAAGGTGTATTGGAGGAAATAATGGTTGAAAATTTCCCAACCCTATTGAAGGACTTGGATGTACATGTCCAAGAAGCACAGTGCACCCCAAACAGTATAAATCCTAACAGACCTACTCCAAAACATATACTTGTCTAATTGCCAGTGCTTAAGACGAAGAGAGAATACTGAAAGCAGCAAGAGAATAGAGGACCATCACATACAAGAGAAACTTGATAAGATTAAGTGCTGATTTCTCATCTGAAACCATGTAGGCAAGAAGGCAGTGGTATGACATAGTCAAGGTACTAAAAGAAAAAAACTTCCAGCCAAGAATTCTCTATCCAGCAAAACTGGCATTGAAAAATGATGGAGAATTCAAAATATTTACAGATAAACAGAAATTAAGAGAATATGCCAATAAGAAATCTGCCCTACAGGAATTACTAAAGGGAGTGCTGCATGTTGAAAGGAAAAATAGGAGAGAGAGAGTTGGAGGACAGTGTAAGGGAGAAAAAAAGTGAGAGAATTAAAAACAGCATATGACATACATAAACCCAAAGAAAATATGGCTAATATAAGTAATTCCTTGATAGTAATAACACTGAATGTTAATGGTTTAAAAACACCAGTCAAGAGACACAGAATGGCAGAATGGATAAGGAAATATGACACGTCTATATGTTGTCTACAAGAAACCCACCTTAGACCAGGGACACAAGGAGTCTGAAAGTGAATGGTTGGAAAACAATCTACAAGCAAACAATAAGAAAAAAGGGCAGGAGTAGCTATGCTAATATCAGACAAAATAAACTTTCAATGCAAAACTCTTGTAAGGGACAAAAATGGACACTATATATTAATAAAAGAGATAATCTGTCAAGAAGAAAGAACAGTCATAAACATTCATGTACCTAACCAGGGCACCTCAAAATACATGAGGCAAACACTGGAAAAAAATAAGTGGAGAAATAGAAGCTTCTACAATTATAGCAGGGGACTTTAATTTTGTAATTTTTTTCCTTTTTTTTAAGGTACTAGGGCCAAGGACTCAACCCAGGCCTTCGTGTGTGGGAAGCCAGTGCTCAACCACTGAACTATACTGACTCCCTATTGTGGGGGACTTTAATATACCATTATTAGGGAAGCAGATGTGGTTCAAGTGATAAAGCCTCTGCCGACCATATGGGAGAAACTGGGTCTGATCCCTGGAGGTTCCTGGTGAAAAAAGAAGAGAGAGCATGCCTGTGTGGCAAGCCAGTGCCCACATGGGTAGCTGAATACCTGTGTGGTAAGCCAAGTGCCCATGCAGTGAGCTGAGTGCCTGTGCAGCGAGCCAAGTACCCAAGTGGTGAAATGAGAGCCCATGTGGCAAGATGAGTGCCCATGTGAGTGCCCACATAGTGAGCCAGTGCCAATGTGGTGAGTGAGTGTCCATGCAGTGAGCAGAGTGCCTGCATGGTGAGTCAAGTGCCCGCATGAGTGCCAAAGTGGTGAGCCAGTGCCCATGTGGCGAGCCAATGCCTGTGTAGTGGACTGTGTACCTGTGCAGCAAGCCAAGTGCCTGCACAGTGAGCCAGTGCCCGCACAAGTGAGTCTTGCAGTAAGATGATGACACAACAAAAGAGAGACGAAGGGGAGAGTCAAGGTGAAGAACAGCAGAGACCAGGAACTGAGTTGGTGCAATTGACAGGGAACCTCTCTCCACATCAGAGGTCCCCAGGATTGAATCCCAGTGAATCCTAGAGGAGAAAGATGAAAAGAGAAGATAAAAAGAGAAATAGATACAGAAGATCACACAGTGAATGGACACAGAGCAAAAACAGAAGAGTGGGAGAAGGGGAGGGGAAGGAAAACATTAAAAAAACATAACTATCACCATTAGACAGGACATCTTCACAGGGCGTCAATAAAGAAACAAAGATGTTGAATAACACATTAGAGGATCTGGAACTAATAGACATATACAGAACATTACACCCAAATACAGCAGGATATACATTCTTCTCAAGTGCACATGGATCATTCTCCAGGATAGACCACATCCTAGGCCACAGAACAACTCTCAATGAATTCAGGAAAAATTGAAATTATACAAAGTAATTTCTCTGACCACAATGGAAGGAAGATGGAAATCAGTAAGGGACAGAGAACCAGATTAGGCATAAAAATATGGGAGCTGAACAACACCCTCTTGGACAAACAGTGGATCAAGGAAGAAATCACAAAGGAAATCAGTAACTATCTTAAAATGAGTGAAAATGACAACACAATGTATCAAAACTTATGGGAGGCAGCAAAAGTTGAACTGAGAGGAAAATTCATAGCCATAAATGCCTATTTTAAAACAAGAAAAAGAGCTAAAATCAAAGACCTAACTGCACACCTGGAGGAATTAGAAAAAGAACAACCAACTAACCTCAAGGAAGGAGAAAAAAGGAAATAACAAAGATTAGAGCAGAACAAATGCAATAAAAAAAAAGCACTAGAACAAATCAACAAAACAAAAGCTAGTTCTTTGAGAAGATCAATAAAATTGACAAACCCTTAGCTAGACTAGCAAAGAAAAAAGAGAGAAGATGCAAATACATAAAATAAGAAGCAAGGAAGGAGATATCACCACTGACCCCACAGAAATAAAGAGTATTGTAAGAGGATACTTTGAAAAATTATATGACAACAAGAAGGATAATTTAGAGGAATGGACAAATTTCTAGAAACACACAAGCAGCCTATACTGACAAAAGACCAATCACAAGTAACATGATAGAATTAGTTATCAAAAACCTCCCAACTAAGAAGAGCCCAGGACCAGATGGCTTCACATATAAATTCTACCAAACATTCCAGAAAGAACTAACATCACTCCTGCTTAAACTCTTTCAAAAAATAGAAGTGGAGGGAACATTGCCTAACTCATTCTATGATTCTAACATCACCTTAATATCAAAGCCAAACAAAGATAACACAAGAAAGGAAAACTATAGACCAATCTCTCTAATAAGCCTAGATGCTAAAATCCTCAACAAAATACTTACTAATCATATTCAACACATCAAATGAAGTATACAAGATGACCAAGCGGGTTTCATCCCTGGTATGCAAGGATGGCTCAAATAAGAAAATCAGTCAATGTAATACACCACATAACAGAGCAAAAGAAAAAAATCAAATGATCATCTCTATAGGTGCAGGAAAACATTTAACAAAATACAACATCCTTTCCTGATAAAAACACTACAAAATATAGGAGAGAAGGAAAAGCATTCAACATGATAAAGGATATATTTAAAAACCTTACAGCTAACATCATATTCAATGGAGAAATCCTAAAAGCTTTCCCTCTAAGATTGGGAACAAGCAAGGATGTCCACTTTCACTGCTCTTATTCATCATTGTGTTAGAAGTGCTTGCTCAAGCAGTTAGTGAAGAAAATGATATAAAAGCCATCCAAACTGGAAAGGAAGAAGTCAAAATTTCACTTCAATGAAGTCCCTAGAGCTTATAAATGAGTTCAGTAAAGTCACAGATTATAAGATCAATGCATAAAAATCAGTAGCATTTCTGTACACCAATAATGAGCAATCTGAGGAGGAAATCAAGGGAAAAAATCCCATTTACAATAGCAACTAAAAGAATCCAATACACAGGAATAAATGTAACTAAAGATGTAAATGACTTAAATGCAGAAAACTACACAACCTGGTAAAGTAAAGAAGACTTAAATAAATGGAAGAATATTCTCTGTTCATGGATAGGAAGACTAAACATCATTAAAATGTCTATTCTACCCAAACTGATTACAGATTTAATGCAATCTCAATAAAAATCACCACAACATTTTTTACTGAATTGGAAAAACTAACTATGAAATTTATCTGGAAGGGCAAGAGGCTCTGGATAGCCAAAGACATATTGAAAAAGAAAAATGAAATTGGAGGAATGGCACTACTTGATTTTAAAATATACTACAAAGCTACATTGCTCAAAACTGCATGGTATTGGCAAAAAGATAGACATATATATATATATATATACTGACCAATGAAACCGAATTGAGAGTTCTGATATAGATTCTCATATTCTAAGATACATACAGCTTCAAATCATCTGAAGGAACTACTACAAAATAAATGGTCAATACTCTTCAAAAATGTTAAGGTTAAGAAAGACCAGAAAAGACTGAGGAAACCCCACAGATTGGAGAAGACTAAGGAGAAATAACAACTAAATGCAATGTGAGATCCTGGAACAGGAAAAAGTTGGTGAAATTTGAATAAGATTTGTAATTTAGTTAATAGTAATGTACCAACGTTAATTTCCTGGTTTTGAAGCTGAGTGTGAGTATGTGAGAACTCTGTATTGCTTTTGTAACTTTTTTAAAAGTCTAAAATTAGTTCAAATTAAGTTTTAAAAAAAGCAGTCTGCAAAATAATATATTCAATAATACCTCAATTTTCTATTTATATACATATATACAGTTAGACTACTGGAATTATATATAAATATGTATACTTAGGAACTTATATAAAGTTATACACTAAAATATCTCTAAGTGCTGGGATTATGAGTAATTTATTTTTCTTTATGCTTTCCTTCATTCTTTAAATTTTATACAGTGCGTATATGTTGCTTCTCTAATTATAATAAAAACAATAAATTATTATTTAAACCATTCAGTGAACAAACTTAGCTGTCATTTTTTACTCTTCTCTTTCTCTCATGTCTTATATCCAATCCATCTGTAAGTCAATTTCTTCTTCAGAATATATCCACTCCCACCACTTCCTCCACCTATACTCAAATCCACACCTAATCCATCATTTTATCTTCTTATCTGGTCCTCCTGCTTCCACTCCTGTAACTTACCGTCCCTTCTCCACATGCCAGAGTGGCCTTTTAAAACAATAAATCAGATCCAGTCACTCCCCATATCAAATGCCTCCATTGTACTCTAAATAAAACAGGAGAGGCTCTTGGTGACCTGGTCCCCGCCTCCCTTTCTGACCTGTCTCCCACCATTCTTCCCTCACTTCTCATCTCTGCATACTTTGTGGGACTTCCTCTAACACATATCAGGTCTTTCCTGCCACAGGGCCTTTATATTTGCTATCCTTGTTGGTAGTTTTTTTCCCCAGAGAGATATTCACTCTCATCCCCATTGATCTCTACCCCCTTATCCTTACTTTTCTTCATAGTAATGATGAAAACAGGACATTAGTTCATATTTATATCTGTCTCTGTTTATTTTCTCCCTCATAGAAATATAGACTCTTTTACCCCCTTCCGGTTACTCAGAATAGTACCTGGCACAAAAGAGGTGATCGGTAAATACATGTTACACAGCCTGCAGAAGCTCAAAGCTTTTTCCACCAATATCTGCAAATTTGGCCAGGGGTGAGGGCTGGGAAAGAGTGGGGCAGTGAGTGAGATTTGGGCTTTAACTCCTGGACCCTCTTGTCCTGCATTTGGCACATATCACAGTAATTCTTACATGTCATAGCTCGCTTTTCCAATTTCCTCATACACTGTAATAAAAAAGTTACCAACAGAAAGCATGAATGAATCTGGCTATCTTAAGTGAAGATTTCTTCCAGTAAGTGGAGAAGAAAAGAAAACAACTTTAGGACAAAAGATAGTCATCATTTTAAAATGCTGTGTTCCCCTCACCACCATGGAATTTCTCTCACAATTTTCGTAGGTCCTAGCTGCTCCCCATCTCCCTGGTTTTTCTTACTCTCCAAGTCTCCTTAATTAGAATAAAATTAGAGAGGGAGAGGGAGAGAGAGAGAGAGAGAGGGAAAGGGAGGATTTTCCTCATGCCTCACAACGAGGGGTTTTCCCTTCCTTCCAAGCCATGGCACCTACAAAACTCAGGTCCTAGGTGGGGGTAGAGGACTCTGAATCACAAACATTTCTCAAAAAATCTTTCCAAAGATGGAACTGTCTTTAAGAATCCTGGTGTCAGTTCATATTTTCTCCACCTCATTACTTCTACTGTTCTGTATTTTCCGTTAGAGAAAGAAATAAGGTCAAAGAAATTATTCTGTCAAGTACCCAAGTACAAATGGAATTAAATCAAGCAGGACTCAGATTTTCTTTTGTAAAACATAATATAACAAATGGAAATGTCTATTTCTTTTTTTCTGCACCAACATTTAATATTTTTCATTTTTAGTCTTTGTTAATCTGGTAGAGGAAGCAACAATATCTTTCTTATACCACCTTTCTTTTATCATTTATTTATATTTGTTTTAGCATCTTTACACAATTAGTTGAATCTGCTCCCACAAAAAAAAAACGACAATGGAAAAAACTTGAATATCTCTGTTACTATCACCTCCATATCTATTATACTCATTTTATGAATACCCTATTTCATCAATACTAAAACACAAATTTTCACATTTGACATCTTATCATTAATGATGCATGGTCCACAATACACATGTTGAGTTTCTAATTTTATATCTATTATTTTTTAAATATTTATTTATTTATTTATTTAAATATATTTTATTTATCCCACCCCTCCAGATGGTTCTCTTGTCTGTTTGCTCATTGTTTGTTTGCCTTCTCTAGGAGGCACCAGGAACCAAACCCAGGACTTCCCTCCCACATGAGAGGCAAGAGTCCTATGGCCTGAGCTACATCTGCTCCCCATGGGCTGTGGTGTCTGCTCGTTTAGGCATCTGCTCATTGCAGCAGTATGCTGTGTAGCTCATTGCAGCAGGTGTGGAGTCTGCTCATCTTCTTAGGAGGCACCAGGACCTGAACCCAGCACATTTCATGTGGTAGGCGGGCACCCAACTGGTTAAGCCACATCCTCTTCCCTACATCTATTTTTAATAAATAATCTATTATTTGACATTGAAATAAAAAGTTTTTGAGAACACATGAATGGATGTAAACAAAACAATAGGGCTCACTCTTGGAGATATGCAATTCCATGTTGGCAAAGTAAAAGCCAAATTTTGTAAGTCTTAAGAAATGAAGATCATCGTGGGAAGATGGTGATGGACAAACAGGCAGAACTGAATGCTCTCACACACACAAAAGAAAAAAGCAGAGAAAGAGCCAAAAGCTGTTCAAGTGACATGCTTTGGGGGTAGGCAGATCAGAACAGTGCTACACAACTCCCAGGAGGGTGAGGGACAGAGAGATGAAGAAGCCAAAATGATGAATGTATGTTACCAAGCCCCCACGGTGGTTGGGAAGGTCTCCCCTCCCCCACTCCCAAGATATTAAGCTGGGGTAAAACACCTGGCTCACTGCAGCTGACTGAGTGGGGACCAGATATCTTCCTTCATGTCAGCTGTTTCAAGGGAAAAGGGAGGGGAGATTGGGGTACTTTTCTTCAGTGAATTCAGTTAATAAAGTCTGCTTTGAATCTCTGATCTGCAGATTCAAAACAGGAGCACAGGTAAGCAAAAACTGAAACATCTTCATGGAAAGTTTGATGATGAGCGTCATCTGCTGGTGGGTCCAGAAATTGCATTGACAAAAACTATTTGCACTCTTTGTATCCAAACCCTGAGAGAAAATCTGCACCTCACTAGTGAGTCCTTGGCCCAATTTTGAAAACTTAAGCTGGGCAGGTTTGAAAACTGAGAATAAATTGAACCAAATATCAAAGAAGAGCTGTGAAAAAAAAATAACAATAGGCAATAGAGAGAAATTGACAGAGTAAATTCACCAGCATATTCAGATGCCTAGACATCAGCAAAACATTAAGCCATAGTAGGAAACAGGAAGAGATGACCCAGCCAAAAGAACAAACCAAATATCCTGAAGAGATGCAGGATTTAAGACAATCAGTGATTATCACACAACTATCCTAAATCACTTCAAAAAATTTAAAGAAAGTATAACTAAAGAAAAAAAGATTAAGAAGACACAAGGAGAGTCTAAAGAACAATTTGAAAGCCAGGAAAGAAAAGTAACAGACCTTGTGGGAATAAAAGACACAATGGATGAAATTAAAAATACATTAGGGAAGCAGCTGTGGCTCAGTAGATTGTGCTCTCATTTACCATATGGGAGGCTCTAGGTTTGCATCCCAATGCCTCCTTGTGAAGGCTGGCCCACGCCCATGGAGAGCTGATGGCCTGTGCCTGCAGAGAGCTGGCACAGCAAGATGACACAACAAAAGGATACAAGCAGACACAGAAGAACTCACAGCAAAGAGACTCAGAGAGCAGACAGCAAGTAAGCTACAAGGAGGGGGGGGGGGGAGGGAATAAATAAATAAAATATATATATAAGGTTTTAAAAAAAATTCTCTTCTTCCTTCCTAACAGAACCCAACTACATTACTCCCTCCCCTGAAACCTTGTGACTCAGAAGGAGGTGGCCCCACCTCCAACTCCAGGTATCAGCTTCGTTTGTATAAGAGTAATTTCATCTTCCTTGACAGTTACTGATTTAAGAATGAGCTTGTATCCTAATTCTGACTATGAGACAAGAAGGGAAATCATCCCAAGGGTCTTCTGGGAAAAGTTTCCTTCTTGGAGAGAACCCCAGGGAGGTACTTCTCTTTTCTTCCCTGTATACTCTCATGTCTGTATGTAATATGGCAGCAGTGGCTTGCTACCAGCACTGAGAATAGCAGAGTGCCTGAGTCCCAGATGAGATCACTGAGCCAATCAACCCTGACGCCTGTCCTACATCTGGATTTTCTGTGAGCTTTCTTCTTGCTGGAGCTGGTTTGAATTGGGATACTGCTTCTAAGCAACACTCCTCCATGAATCATCTCCTTCCTAACACTGGGTCAGAAGGATGTAGAATTAGTCTGGAAAGAAAGCTTTTGGTTCTCTTTTAAGGTACAGAGAGAACATGGTGTGAAAATGTCACATTCCTGTATTTGCAGAGGACAGAATCTCCAGACATTCCCAAGGTAAGCCTATAAGGCCCATTAACTCTGTTACGTATTGACCATGTTACCTCAGGCAAATCACTTTAAGTACCTGAACTTCAGTTTTTTTTCAGCTGCAACATGGATATATTAATTATAATAAATATCTTTCTTATTTGTATATTTTACATATTATAATCACATAGAATGTTTTATCCATTTTATATATACCATTATTTCTTAATTACAACATGGCATTATAATGACAAACATTATTATTTCAAAATAATAAACTAACAGGTTTCATAGCTATCTTACAGGTTTGTTATGAGGACCAAATAAGAAAATATATGTAAAAGAAATACATAAACCCAAAGCATTTATAACTTTTATCATTAATAATAAAGAAGTTTCTTCAAATCTAAGATTCCTTCAATTCTAAGGCACACTATAAAGAAAGAAAAAATTCTGCCAATTAAATTTTGCTTTTACATTGTGCAAACAGCCTCTTTTGGATTTGACACTATTTTTACATATTCTGAGAGATTTGACAGTATCTCCTATCTTCAGTTACTCTACTTGACATATGCTAGGTAATTCTTTTGTATATATCTCAGGAGTAAAAAAAAAAAACACAATTCAGCTCCACCTGTTTGTGGGATCTTCTTTTCTTTCTTTCCTTTTTTTTTTTTTACATGTTCCAAAGTTTATTTTGCCAATTCATGGGGCAACCAGTGAGTTTAGGAAAGCTGATTCCAGAGCATGTGAAAAGGGGCATGTTCTCTCTGTACCTTAAAAGAGAACCAAAAGCTTTCTTTCCAGACTAATTCTACATCCTTCTGACCCAGTGTTAGGAAGGAGATGATTCATGGAGGAGTGTTGCTTAGAAGCAGTATCCCAATTCAAACCAGCTCCAGCAAGAAGAAAGCTCACAGAAAATCCAGATGTAGGACAGGCGTCAGGGTTGGTTGGCTCAGTGATCTCATCTGGGACTCAGGCACTCTGCTATTCTCAGTGCTGGTAGCAAGCCACTGCTGCCACATTACATACAGACATGAGAGTATACAGGGAAGAAAAGCGAAGTACCTCCCTGGGGTTCTCTCCAAGAAGGAAACTTTTCCCAGGAGACCCTTGGGATGATCTCCCTTCTTGTCTCATAGTCAGAATTAGGATACAAGCTCATTCTTAAATCAGTAACTGTCAAGGAAGATGAAATTACTCTTATACAAACGAAGCTGATACCTGGAGTTGGAGGTGGGGGCCACCTCCTTCTGAGTCACAAGGTTTCAGGTGAGGGAGTAATGCAGTTGGGTTCTGTTAGGAAGGAAGAAGAGAATTTTGGTGCTGGGTTTGCAACAACCATGTTCACTGCAGTCTACTCCTTTCCCTACCCAGTATCCTTATACAGTTTAATTTTCTTTCCATAAATACACTCTCAAGAGTGTTCATGCATACATGAAAATTTTCAGAGACATACAACCCAAAGTATCATCTGTTCTTCCATCAACAGCCAAGTCCAGAATCTCCAATTGGTATGTCTAAATGAAGCTCCTCATGAAATTGTGACCTCTGTTAAAAGGCAGGTTATTCTCTCCTAACATAAACGTCCACATTTGGAAAGGAGGAGTAGGGGCACAGTGCTTGGTCATCTTTGTGCCAAAATACTACCTTATCCTGATAGAGGACTGAGATTTCCAGTGAATGTGAACCCAAAAGGGGAGATTCCAATATTGGGTCACCTTTGTGCTTTGTTTCTCTTTCTGGGAGGTGTACACTTCTTGTTAATAGGGTTTCAAGGCCTGAAGTTGCCTTAGAGATGGAGCACAGTCTGTTTTCAGCCTGACTTTGGGTTCCTTTGGCAATACAGTCCCCCTGAAGACGTTTGGTTTGCTTGCTATAAACACTTCTCAAGACTATAACTGCAGCATGTGAACTTGTCTAGACACAGTATCTGATTTCAACAATTTCATCTCCTAGATATTTTTCTTGGCCTTAAGTTGAATGACCTCTGCCTTGAAGTGATTTGAACAACAGCATTCAATGGGAAGATACTAACTATAACCCTTTCCTAAACTGCCAGCTCATCTCCTTCTCTAGCACACAGATCTCCATGGGAGGGTTGGGAGTCAATATTTGTTTATATCTTCCTAAGTGCCATATCTTGTCTCCTCTGCCTGAAATACTTTTAGCTTTTGGTAGAGAAATTAGTTTTTACAACTCTGCAAAGTTCTAAATTATTGGATTCACAGGTATCTTCGATTATAAAATGTAAACAATATGTATTTTCTTCCCTTTCTTCTGTCAGCTGACCCACTTTTATCCTTATCTTGCATCTTTCATGTAAGAACTTATTGAAGGTCACAAGAAATAGTTACCATTTTAGAATCTATAATTCAGTTATTGAAAATTCCTATATCTTATAGTAACTTTCTATAACTAAATTCTGTATTTGTTCAGATACTTTCAATGGCAGGTAATGAGAACTCCAACTCTGGCTGGCTTACACAGTGACATTTATTATCTTATATAATCAGAAGTCCCAAGGACTTGGTTCTGGTATACTTTGTGTTGACTTTGTCTTTGATTGGCTCCCATCATGGCTGTAAAATAGCTACCTGTATCAATAATGTAGCAAGTTTACTTGTTTAGTCTAGAGCAGGAGAGAGACTGCTTTCTGTTTCCCAGAAGCTCTGAGCTAAACTCTTTTCTCAAATAGATTTCTTGTATCTGTAGTTGTTATGTTAGCTTATTTCTTTTACTTGTTGCTGTATCAATTGAGCAATGTACAACACTGTTGTAACCTGTAACCAAATTCTTGCCCTCATTTACTGCTCTCTTTTCCAGCCACTTTGTGCTGACACCAGCTGGCTTTTGTTAGCTTTCTAGGGCCTCTTGGCCCATGCTTGCACGCTCCCTATAAACCCTCACCGAACCATAACCAATCAATACCTGCCAATGCCACTATCTCTACCTCTCTTTGTTTAATCCCATAAAATACCCTAAGCTCTTTAGACTCAGGGAAACAGATTTGAGAATCTCATCTCCATGTTTGGCCTGGCTTACAGTAAAACTCTTTTCTTGAAATCCTGATGTCTCAGTATTGATTTCTATGTGCATCAGGCAATGAGCCCTTGCTCAGTAACAATCTCATTGGTCCAAATGGGTTTAGGCCCAATACAAGGGGATAGGACTACTTTTATTGGCTTAGATTAGTCCATTGGGTGTGGAATGGATGTTGAGTGACTAACTACTCCATCCACTGCAGGAGTTCCTGACCATCAAGGTTGTGAGAAAGCCTGCTATCTTATGATTGTTGATAGTAATAATAATGGCCTTGACTTCTTTGGCCCAGTGGGAAGCTGAGTCACTGGCAGGTACTGATATATATTTTTCAGTAAACTCTGTTGAGGTATTTATTGGACAAATTGTTTGACTGCCCGCCCCAAGTTTTCTTTGAAGTGCTCTTATGGGTTGAACTGTATACTTCCGAAAGACAAACTCAAGTCCTATGAATGTGAACCTATTTGAAAACAGTGTTTTTGAAAATGTGACTAGCTAAGATAAGGCCAAAATGGGTCAAGTTGGGCCCTAATCCAATACCACTGGTGTCCTTATAAGAAGGGGAAGAGAGACACAGACATCTATAGAGAGAACATGGCCATGTGACAATGGAGGCAGAGACTGAAGTTCTACAGGTGCAAACCAAGGAATGCCCAGGAGTGCCAGCAAACCCCTAGAAGCTGGGAAGAAGCAAGCCAGGATTCTCCCCTGCAGATTTCAGAGGGATCACGGCCCTACTGACACCTTGATTTTGACTTCTAACCTCCAGAACTGTGAGATAATACGTTTTTGTTGTTTTAAGCCATCAAGGTTGTGGTACTTTGTTATGGATGTCTGAGGAAACGAATACAAATGATTTCCTCCTTCCAAAAGCAGCTGTTTTCCTTACATTATGGCTCCAATGATAATGGAACATGGGATCGATAGATTTTATAACCAAATTGCCCCCTTCTAAGACCATGGTGTCACCTTCCTCTGGAGAGTCTTTTGGATATAGAATCTTATGAACCTTTCTTTTACAAACATAGATTCAAATCCCTCTCTTTAGTATCTTTCATATACACTTTAACTTGCCACTATATAGAAATCCTGGTCCAGTTAAGCACCCCATGGACACTGGGGCAACAGCTCTACTATCACATGAATCATCAGGAGCGTGCTCTCTGATTCTTCTGGCAGATATTTATTGCGACAATAATCTTTATCCTCTAGGAATAAAATCCCCCTTCACTCCCAAATTGACTTTCCACTAAGGATTTGTTCACCTCATTGAGAAGCATCCTGCAGCCTATTCTAATGAGTACCCAAAAGTATTCCGAGGCTCCAGGCCAACCTCTTTAGGCCAGGAAAATGAATTATTCATAGATCCTATTCATCAAAGAAAGATTTACTGGGATGTGTGCTATTACGTAGTGAATGTACCTACTCTTAGAAAAATGGTACCTACACGATTATTCACCCTAGTGTTTGTTCTAACCTGTAGTTAAAAATCAGATCATCTTATAATGTTTCTATGACTAAACATATATCTTTGCTAAGTCATATGGCAGCTCTTCTTGTTTTTATATTTTGCAATATTATTGTAATAAATGTGCTTCACTTGAAATGCCAGGCATTTAACCTGTTACCAAAACAATGGAAATAGCAGAAGAGAATAAAAAATTATGTTTGTAGAACAATGGGATAAAATCAAGAAGACCTTGGTTGTTTGAGAACTGAATGACAAGATTATATGTGGCAGTTGCACTATTAGATCTGAAGTGAAATCATGAGCAGGTTATTGGAAAGTCCTTGTATTCTTTCAGAAGTCATTTAACAAGTAGCAAATAAGAGTAGAGTTGGACTATGACAGGATAATAGATTTCTCTGCTGGGAGAAAAAAATATGCAATCGTTATGACAAGGAAGGAAGAATGAAAAAAGAAGAAAAAGTGTAAAACTGGCTTTGTTCAGGAAAACTTTCATAAGTAAAATGTATTCATCCTTAAGTTAAAAATTATATAAGCAATTACATATGAAATATGATGGGATCTGACTAATACTGGAAAAAAGTAGTAAATTTGCTAATATAAAGAAGTATATATGATTAACTACTTTCATCAGTTCACTCTAAATGCTAGAAATTGGGCAAGAGGTAAACAGCATACTCATTTTTTAGATTAAAAGGGAGAGTACTTACAAAGCTCCATGGTAATTAACTTCATGGATTGTCTTCTCAGTTAAAAAAAAAACAAAAAACACCTTGACCAACAAACCAGGAGGAAAAAAGGCAGTTTATTGTAGACAGTTCACAGAAGACAGAATGCAATAAACATGCAAAGATATGCAACCTCATTAATAAAGAAATGCAAAATAAAAGGAAACTACCTATTTTCAGCTATCAGATTGGCAAAAGTTAGTAAGATTGACAAGATCCACTGTTGTTAAAGGGAAAGAAGCAGACACTCATTTGCACAATTGGTAGAGGTATCATTTGTTACATTTTTTTGCATGCTGTGTTGTTAGTAGATGAAACATTTTCTATGGCTTCACATCTTCTGGACCTCACCTGTGTCTTATTCCTGTCATGGCTGTGGTGACTCAGTGTGGACTCATGTCATGTTCACATGGGTTCAAATTGACTTATCTCCTGACCTACAGTGACCTACCATATGGGACTTCACAGGAACATTTTGTAGGGTTACCACATGTGCAAACCAGAAGTCAGGGGAGTGAACATCCCATGGGGCAAGCATTTGACCAGTGGGGATGGATAAATGCTTCTCCATATCCCACCCTTCCCCCAAAGGACGGTCCTGAAATATATTTCATATGGTTTCTCAGACAGTCTCAAGATATAGTTCATCGGGGTTGATTAACTTGATTAAGCAGCCAGCTCAATAAAACATCTCGTTATTGATGCTCCCTCCTTCCCTACTTCACTCCCTGTGCTCACTTTTTCTCTCTGGGATCATGATCCTTAGGAAGTACTGACACATAAGTCTTTGTCCAAGCTCGGTGGGAACCCATGCTAAGGCAGGTAATGTTTTGCCAAGAGCAAGTACTCTAACCTGGCAATCTCACTTTATAGAATCTATCCTGTAGACAAGTTAGCTGAAGTGTGTCAGAGATAAACACACATTGTTCATGTGTAGTATTCCTTGTAATAGCCAGAGCTCATCGTATTATTACAGTATTAAATGAAAACAAGCAACTCAGAGGGGGATGTTTATGTGTATGTGGTAATTCTGTGTGTGCGTGCATGTGCCTATGTATGTGTAGAATCTCCTTACATAGCATACAGGTATGAGAAAAAGCCTGCCAGATTATTTAGTCACAGACTCAGAATGTCCAAGCTAAAAAAATCTTCACAACGATCTCATCATTTTGGAGATGAAGAAACTGTGACCCAAAGAGAATAAGTGATTTGCTCAGAGGCACACAGTCACTGAGCTCAGAGCAGAATGCAGGTCTTTTGGTTCCTAGTTTGGGGCTCTTTCCATTAGACGGTAATCAGAGAAAGTCATCAGGTTATAGCATAGGCTGATATTGTGGGACTAGCTGATTCATCCCTCCAGGTAATAGAATCCCTTAAAAGTACTTCAAAACACACATCTTCAAAGGAAACAGGTAGGAGTAAATCTGATGAAAAAATGTCAGGAAATATTTTGGGGTGAGGCCTTCTGCTCAAATCAGCACCTCCAGGAACCTGGTGTTCTGTGTACGTACTGCCCTCAGTTCTACAAAGAAGACCATCACCAATGCTCAGTAACCACCACATGAAGTGGGGATGATGGCAGAGGCTTTGATATGATGCTGCAGAATTTCACTTCCGCTATTAGGCTTGAAATAGCTGTTACAATCATCAAAACAAAATTCATGTGTGCCTTAATGCCCAAATGCATAAAAATTCAAGATTACCATCAGGTTCTTTCTGATAATTTTTCTTTGCTTTGCTAAACTTTCCTGATGAAATTTATCTTATTTTTTTTCCCCTTTTGGGTAATGTCTTTCTAAACATCCATATTGTAATTGGTGCTGGGACTTACCGATTGTGCATGACAGTAGGAACTTAAAGAAAATTATGCATCGCACTTATCTAGCCCAGGGCACACAAATCAAAGCCTCCACTGTAGACAAAACATACTAAAATTGAAAGCCGCTATACTTTATATGGAAATTAGCTGCTCCTAGAATGCAGTATAGTTGAGCATATATCAAAACCCAGGACAACGAACATATGAAATGTCTCTTTGTACATGGAATCTTTCCTTCCCCTTTTCTTACATAGAACAGTGCTCAGCATATTCTGTTACATCAAACATTTTTGAAGTTTATTTTCTTTACATGAACTTAATGCATAGTTGGTATTTTTCAGCAAATTTGGAATTTTTTCTTTAAATAATATTTCATGGAGACTTCAAAAATAATCAGAACCTGAAGCACTAATTTGAAAACACTGCGTTCTGAATGCCTTTTGCTGATGTAATCAAGAAAAAAGAGTATTTTCCCCCAGAGCAGACATATGCAAATGAAGATCTCACTTTATTTTTCTCTGATTGCTTTTAGGTTTTAAATTACAAAAGGAAAACCTAAAGTAAGTATTTAAAGAAAACTTTCCAAGCTGAAGGAAAAAAACTGGTTTTTCTTTTCTTCAAAATTGCTGTCCTGTTTGTAGGCCAGCCTCGTCCTAGGCAATCAATATCTGCTACATGCTGGCTCTTTGTAAGGGAGGAAAGAAAGGTCCAGGATCTCAGGGATGTGATCACTTCCTTGCAAGTGACCCCACATCACAAAGTTTGCTGGTTTTCAAAAATTTAGTTTAATAGAGATAAGAACCTGACTTTTTATTCTCTTTATATACATCTAGTTTTGCTTGCAAAGAGATAAACCATGCTAGCTAGTTTATATAGAAAAGGAACTTATTAAAGAATAAGGGCCTCACAGAAAATTCTTCGAGGGACAGAAAATGAAGCTCAGAGCTCTCACCACTATGCCAAGCACCAGGCACCTCTGCTGGGACTGGTTTGAGAAAATATGTCACCTCCAGGCAACCTAGTTGCTCACCAATGACATCCATTCTGATTAATTGGTGTCCTATCACACTGGTTGTTTAATATTTTCAATATCATTAATTCCTATAACGTATTTTAAAAGAGTGCTTCCATTGAATACACAATTTATGTACGTATACACAGGTTTGTATGTGCCTAGAAAATGTGGTTTCTCTGAGGAGTGAGGTTAGGTAGGATGGGTGAGGGTAGAACTGAGGGCTTAATTTTTAGTTTATATATTTCTGTTTTGCTTAAATTTACAATGCGCTTGCATACATTTTACAATAAGGTAAATAAGCAATCTGGAATAAAGAAGGAAATTATTGTTTTCTTTTTAATGAAAAAAATCATTTCCATGTTTATGAACTATAATCATTGGTTTATTAAACTTAGAAGAGAAAGAATTCAAGTGTACATTTCCTAGGCAAATCCCATCGAAGTCAGTCATTTCCTGCCTTCAGGATTTCACTCCTGCTCATTCTTGAAATATTCTGATTTCATTTTTTTAAAAGTATCTTTATTTAATTTAATCTTCTTGCATTGTGTTTATACACATTTATTTCCTTGTGCTGTCATAGGAAATTCAGGGGCTTGACATTGCCCTTTGGGATAGGGTAAGCCATCTGCAGCCTGGGTGGTGGCCAGCCTAGCTCCCCTTTCACTCTTGACCCCCTAGACTGATGCCTGCCACTACCATAACACAAAAAGTATTCTGGAAAAGGTCACTATGCCCTTGTAATTGGAAGTTCAATGGAACATTTCCACTCCTCAACTTATTTGTCTGCTTAGTGGCAAATAAAATTGGCAGCTCCTTTTCTCTTTCTTTGGGCTCTCTAATGGCATTCTCACCTGCTCTTTCTCCAGCTATTCTGTTTCAGTCTTTTTTGCTGCTTCCTCTCTATTTAAACAATACTTTGAAGGGATTCCTTGACTCTCTTCTCTCAACATTTATAACCTACTATCTCACTCATTCTTATAGGGCTACAATAATCTATAAACCACCGACTCTCAAATCTGTATCTCCAGGCTTGCCCTCACCTTTATTTTTACCTTTTCTCCCTTGGATAGCTGTAACAATATCCTGACAGATACCCCTGACTGACCATGGACATAATCTTGTACATTTCTATTTTATTTTGGCTCTTTTGAGGGCAAAAAACAGAGAGCTACTCATATAGTTCCGGCAACAGGAGTTACAATGGTGTTGGACTTCAAAGAGACTGTGTTGGAGGGTGGTTCTGCATTCAAGAAGGCTCTATAGGTCTCAGAAGCAAGAATTTATAGACCTTGACTGTGAAGTCCCAACATTAATGTGATTCAGCCACACCCTCTTTCTATCTCATTAGAAACAGAAATTCTTACCTTGTTTCTTTGTTTCATAGGAGAGAATACGTTTTTTAAAACTCATATTTTACTTTTTCCTGACCTCACGTATATAGAATTGAGCTGATCATACTTGGACACACTAGTATTTGTCTTTGCAGGGCCCAGTTAATTATCTTTATTTTTTCTCTTTTATTTCTCATTCTCACTCTTTTCCCCTCTTTTCCCATCAAAAGCATTGACTCTAATGTGTACAATATTTGTCCTTGGGTGGTATGTGTTTTTGTTTGTATACATCTCAGTGAGGCTCTCTTTGGATTTATCCTGGTTGGAGTTCCCAAAGTGTCTTGGATATGTATAGTCATGTTTCCCTTTAAATTTAGGAAGTATTCAGCAAATACTTCTTTGAATATTCTCTCTGTCCCTTTCTCTCTTTCTTCTTCTGGGACTCCTATGATGTATATACTGGTATGCTCAAAAGTATCATTCAGTTTCCTCAGGTTCTGTTCATTTTCTTCTTTATTTCTTCTTTCTTCTCCTCAGACTTGATGATTTCAATTGTCTTTTTTTTAAGATTAATTAATTAATTAATTAATTTCTCTCCCCTCCCTCCCCCCACCCGGTTGTCTATTCTCTGTTTCTATTTGCTGTGTCTTCCTCTTTGTCCACTTCTGTTGTTGTCAGTGGCACGGGAATCTGTTTCTTTTTGTTGCATCATCTTGTTGTGTCAGCTCTCCTGTGGGCAGCGCCATTCTTAGGCAGGCTGCACTTTCTTTCGCGCTGGGCAGCTCTCCTTACGTGGCACACTCCTTGCATGTGGGGCTCCCCTACACGGGGGACACCCCTGCAGGGCACGGCACTCCTTACGCGCATCAGCACTGCGTGTGAGTCATCTCCACATGGGTAAAGGAGGCCCAGGGTTTGAACCACAGACCTCCCATGTGGTAGACGGATGCCCTAATCACTGGGCTAAGTCTGCTTCCCTCAATTGTCTTATCTTTAAGTTCACTGATTCTTTCTTTTGCCAGTTCCGATCTGCTGTTGAACCTCTCTAGGGAATTTTAAATTTCTTTTACTGTGGCCTTCAGTTCTGTTTGGTTCCTCTTAATAATTTCCATTTCTCTATTGATATACTCTTTGTGTTAAACTATAGTTTTCCTAATTTCCTTCAGTTCTTTGTCCATGATTTCCTTGAGCTTTTTGAGCATAGTTAGGCCATTAAATATTCATGTCTGGTTTCCCAGGTCTAATTCTTCTCACTGAGGCTTTCAAATGCTTTCATTGTCTCCTTTGGCTGGGTCATTGCTTCCTGTTTCTTTGCATGTTCTATATTCTTTGGCTGAAACCTGGATGTTTTGATATTGTAATGTGTTCTCACTGGAATTTAGACTCTTAGGCATCTGTTCCTTAAGTTTGCTTCCAGCTAGTGCTATGAAAGAGCTTTCATTGAATTCCAGGAGCTAACAAAAAAGAAGAAGGAGGAGGAAGAGGAGAAGGAAAAGAAGGAGAAGAAGAAGGGAAAAAGGAAACATCTTTCCCAGTATTTTCAAATTGACCTTTGTGAGTGCTCCCCTTTAGAACTTAACCATACAGTGAGTTTAGAGAATAACTCAAGGCCAAAACATAGGGGTCTCCCTAATACTGTCTATGTATGCATCTTGATTTGAGCATGTACTTGTGGCCCTAGAAATTCCCCCTTTTAAACAGATATGAGTGTCCAGTCTTCCCTAGATAACAGTTTCCTCATGGTCTTAGGCATTGCAGTGAATGTCCTACAGACATTAATCCCTTGCCCCAGGCAGCCACGACTTGACTGTTTTCCCATAGTGTTCTTTAGAAGAACTCTATGAGTTGCCTTGTACATGCAGAGCAAGTTCTGGGATGGCAAGCCTATGATGAGTGCCCTGGTTCAGTCGCTCTTGCTGCACCAGGCAAAGTGGGCCATACATACATATTTCCAGTATGTGCACAAGAGTTACTCTACTCCCTCTGGAACTGGGACCAGGTATCTGCTCTGAGAGTTCAGGATGGTTAGGCACTGACACAGTGAGGGTACGGGAGAAGGGCCAGTGTGCCATGAGATCCTACTATTTTTTTAAAGTAAACTTTATTTCAACTTCAAAAAATAAAATAGCAGACAAAAGGAAGCTTAACAAATTGTGAAGGCACTACTTCAAAAAACTCTGTCTACCCATATTTATATTATTTAATCCTAAAAATAAACTCAGTTGTTTCTCCAGCGTTCATAACAATAAATAAATGAGGACAGATTGATTAACTGACATGACCAAGATTTCCTTATTAATGAATAAAATGAAGAAAAATAAAAGCTTGATCATATTTGTGTCTCATAGAGCTAAACCCCATATTCTATTTGACCTTTAGCATTGATATAGTATCTTCTTTGCCTTTGCTACAAAATATTACAATATTGCTATTAACTATAATCTATAAGTTACATTAGTTGTATTTTTCCCATGTATCACCACGTAGTAGAGGACCATACTTGTATTTATATTATTAACCATGATCCTCATCTACCACAAAAATCACTGTTACATGTGTCTGTAGCACAGTTCCATAGGATTTTAAAAATTTTCATTCTGTTATCATATATACAAACTAACATTTCTCCTTTTAACCACATTCACTTATATATTTCAGTGTTGATAATTACATTCCAAGATTGTGCTCCCATAACCACCACTCATTACCAAAACATTCCCATTATTCTAAGTAGGAATACTGTACATTTTAAGCCTACCTGCCCATTCCCTACTCCCCTCCTGGCTCCTGGGTAACCTATATCCTACCTCCTGGCACTATAAATTTGCTTATTCTAATTACCTCATATCAATGAGATCAAACAATATTTGTCCTTCTGTGTCTGGCTTATTTCACTATACATGATGTCTTCAAGGTTCATCCATGTTGTTGCATGTATCAAAGCTTCATTCCTTGATAATATCCCATTATATGTACATACCACATTTTATTCCTGTATTTATCTATTGATGGACATTTGGATTGTTTCCCTCTTTTGGTAATTTTGAATAATGTCACTATGAACATTAGTGTGCACATATTTGTTTGAGTCCCTGCTTTCACTTCTTCTGGGTATATGCCTAGCAGTAGGATTTTTGGGTTATGTGGTAATTTAGAGTATCATTCAAGTTTTGTTTTTCCTTATTGATCTTCTGATTAGATTTTCTATCCATTATTGAAAGTAGTATATTAAAGTCTCCTACTATTGATGTAGAAACATCAGTTTCTCCCTTCAAATATCAGTATTTGCTTCATATGTTTTGGGGCTCTCCTGTTGGTTGTAGTAATATATACATTTATAATTGTTACATCTTCTTGTTTTTATTGGCCCCTTTACCAGTATAAAATGACCATCGTTGTCCCTCATAACTTTTTGACTTAAAGTCTACTTTATCTGATATCAGTTCTCTTTTGGTTATTACTTGCATGGTATATTTTTTTCCATCCTTTCACTTTCAGCCTACTTGTATCCTTGAATTTAAGTTGAATCTCTTATAGATAACATGGAGCTGGGTCATGCTTTTTTATGCATTTGCATTTTAGCACCTGTAGGAAGTAGGAAATGGAGGTGCATACCAAACAATACAATACAATAATACTGGCATTTATAATTACACAAATGGATGCTTTTATTGGAGGTCTTTTTTTCTTAAGCCACTTTGATCCATTTCTAGTGTCCTTTCCTTTCAATCTGAAGAACTCTCTTTGGCATTGCTTATAGGGCAGGTCTCGGGGTGATGAACTTCCTCAGCTTTTGCTTACTTGGCAATGTCTTAATATCTCCCTCATTTCTTAAAGAAAGTCTCCCTGGATATAAAATTCTTGGTTGGCAGTTATTTTCTTTTAGTACTTTAAGTATTTCAACACACTACCTTCTTGCCTCCATGGTTTCTGATGAAAAACCAGCACTCAAACTAATTGGGACTCCCCTATACGTAACATTTTACTTTTCTCTTTCAGCTTTCAGAACTCTCTCCTTGTCCTTTGCATTCAATGGCATGATTGATATATAATGAAATGTATTTTTATTTATGGTTATCCTATTTGATGTTTCAGGGTTTCTTGGATGTGCATATTCATACCTTCAGCTAAGATTGGAAAGTTCTCAGTCATTATTTCTCTGAATATTCCTTCTGCCCCTTTATTTCTTTTCCTTCTGGAATTCCCATTGGTATGCTTGATGGTATCCCAGAGGTGTCTTGGAATAATTTTGCTTTTAATGATTTTTTTTTTTGTCTTTCTGTTCCTCAGTCTGACTCATTTCAATTGTCCTTTCTTCAAAGTCACTGATTTTTTCTTCTGCCAACTCAACTCTGCTGTTGAAATCTTTCTGGGAATTTTTCACCTCAGTTATTGTAGTCTTCAACTCCAGTAATTCTGTTTTGTTCTTTTTAAAATTTCTGTCTTTTTACTAAGATTCTTATATTGCTAATTTATATTTCTTTCTTTGTATTTTCCTTAATCTCCTTTAGCATTTTTAAAATCAAATTTTTTTTAAGTCTTTGGTATGTTCACATTATAGTCTTCTCCATTGGTATTTTATGGAATTATATCCCCTTCCTTTGGATGGCCATCATTTCCCATTTCTTTGTTTGTCTTATACTCTTCTGTTGCATACTGTACATTTTAATACCTCAGAATGTTAATTATGGGATTTATTCTCTGAGGTGTTTGTTTCTTGATTTTATAAACAACTGGTGATAGGACAGAGATTTTCTTGAGCTCCATTCTTAGGTAGGTCTACTCATGTCTAATGCAATGCACAGGGTCCTCACTGTGTTTTCTGGGCCTGTGGCTTGTCCTGGCCTTTTGTTTGTTAGTTATTTTGGAGTTCCACTGTTACAGGAGTTTGAATAATCTCTCTATTTCCTAGGAGACAGACCTCCCTCTCCAGGGTGTTTAAAGCAGTTAAGCCTTTGCTCCATGCTGTCAGACTCTATAGTTTCTTTCCTTGTCTCAAGCTGCTTTCTCCTGGAGGGCAAATTCTGGGAGGAGGCATGCCTGAGAAGAGTTTCCCAAGTCAGTCTTTCCCAGCTGAAACAGGGCAGGGGATCCAAGGAGGGGGTGCAAACCAGCTCTAAAGTACCCTGGGGACAGGATCAGGAAGGGAACCAGGATCTTCTTCCACATCTTACCAAAGCCCAGCTGTCTTGACCTGTGCAGCAGCTTCAGCTTGTCCCCTGCAGTTCTGATGAAGCCTTTCACCTTTAAGTCATCTCCGTCACCACCTTTGTTCAGGGGGGTTTGGAACAATGGTTATCCTGAGAGCCAGGCACTCAAATTTGTTAACCAAAAGCCCTGACCAGCAATTCATCATGCTCACCCCTGATCTTGTGAAAAGTCTTTTTTTGCCCTTTTCTGTCACCTGCAAGCTAGCCAGGGGCTGCACCGCAGGGCAGCCCTCTGCAAAAGTGGAGAAGGGCACCATTAGCCATAGCACAGAGACAGTAATTTACTGGTCTTTACCATAACTTACCAGTCTCTTCCTCTTGCTCTTCCCTGGATACTGTACAATATTCTACTGGCCTCCAGAGTTTCAAAATAGTTGTTTCAGATAGTTCCTACCTGTTTAATAGTTGTTCTGGTGGAAGAACTGAATCCTGAAGCTAGCAACTCTGCCATTTTCCCACAATCCCCTACCACTTTTAAGACGCCTTTTACTTAAATCCATGTTCATCATGTTACTGCAATCTTTTAACTGTTTTGTGGACCTTTGAGATGTATGTTTCTGCCAGTTCTTGCTGATTGTTCACAGCTTCTGTCGGGGGGAGGTGCAGAACCTTGTGCTTCTCACTCTGCCATCTTAATCAAGGATATGTGTTTTTGAAAGTTATGTAGTGTTGCTTTATGTAGGTCCCCATTTAAAATATACATAAATTATAATATAGTTCTTTCTATTTTTTATTGTATTTTTAATTTATTTTTAAAAATACATAGATCACACTAAATGTTACATTAAAAAAATATAGGAGATTCCCATATGCCCCACTCCCCCCACTCCCCCCACTCTCCCACTTTTCCCATATCAACAACTTCTTTCACTAGTGTGGTACATTCATTGCATTTGATGAATACATTTTGGAACACAGCATGGGTTATTGTTTACATTGTTGCTTACACTCTCTCCACATCCATTCAATGGGTTATGGCAGGGTATATAATGTCCTGCATTTATCCCTGCAATATCATTCATTTTCCAAGTTCCAAAAATGCCCTCATATTACATGTCTTTTTCCCTCTCCCTGCCTTCAGCAACTCCAGTGGCCACTGTCTTCACACTAATGATATAATTTCTTCCATTGCTAGAGTCACAATAGTTCTATAGTAGAATACCAGTAAGTCCACTCTAGTCCATATTTTATTCCCCAGCCCTGAAGACTCTGGGATGGTGATGCCTACTCCACCTCTAATTGAGAGGGGTCTTAGATCTAACATGGCTGATGGATGGGACTCTCCTGCTTGCAGTTGTCTATTTCTTTTTAACTCAACACTGTTTTTAAAATTAATGTTTCTGTATATAATCTAGTTTTGATTCCTCGGGCTATTTCAACATATGCATCTATTATATTCTACTTATCTATTACCATAGTGATAGACATTTCAGTTTCCTCCAACTCCTACTTCTAAAACAATGCTGCAACAAGCCACTGTGCATATGTCCATTTATGATGAGTGACATTAATCCTTTTACTTTACATATCCAGGAATGGGATGGCCAGGTCATTGGATATGTACATAATTAATTTTAAAAAGTATTGCCAACTTACTTTCTAGACTGTCTTACCAATCTACATCTCTACCCACAGTGATGGAAGGTTTCCATTTCTTTACATTCTCACCAATGCTTGTTTTGATAACGCTTCCTTTTTTTATTCAAACTTTATTTCAAATTCAAAAACTAAAATAGAAGACAAAAGACAGCTTAACAAGTTATGAAAGCATTACTGCAAAAAATTTCTGTCCTGGCACCTTCATCTCATCCAACCCCAAAAACAAATTCAATTGTTCCTCCAGTGTTCAGAAAGATACACAGATGAACACATATTGGTTACATGACATAATCAAGGTCTCTTTGTTGATGAAGAAAATGAAGACGAGAAAAAAATCCATAATCATATTTATATCTCATAAAACTAAACCCCATGTTCTTTTTTCAATCTTTAGCATTAATATAGTACCTTCTTTTGCTACAGAAATACATTATTGTTGTTAACTATAGTTTATAAGTTATGTTAGTTATGTTTTCCCCATTTATCACCATATTCTTAACACCTTGTAGTAGAACATTCCTGTATTTATATTATTAACCAGAATCCTCATCTACCACCAAAATCAGTTATATATTCTCTATATTATCCTCCAGCTGTCCTCCCATAACATTAACCTCCCTAGACTACTCTTTTCAACCACAATCACATCCATAAATCAAGTGTTTGCAGCACTCATTATAATGTGCTAGCATCAACTCCATCCATTACCACGTATTTGCAATTGACCTTATTAAACATTCTACATACATCCAGCACCAACTCCCCCTTCTCAAACCACATTCTGTCTCCCACCAAACTACACTCCATAGTTCAACTCCATAAGTCTACTCATATTTATTTCATATCAATGAGAACATATAATTATTAGTCCTTTTGTGTCTGACTTATTTCACTCAATATAATGTCCTCAAGTTTCCTCCATATTGTCATGTGTTTCCCCAATTCATTTATTCTTACAGCTGAATAGTATTCCATTGTATATATATATACTATATTTTGTTTATCCATTCATTTGATGGACACTAAGGTTGTTTCCATCTTTTAGCAACTGTGAATAATGCTGCTATAAACATCGGTGTGCAAATGCAGTTTGTGTTCTTGCTTTCAGTTCTTCTGAATATATTCCTAGTAGCAGGATTGCAGGATCGTATGGCAGTTTTATATTTAGCTTCCTGAGAAACCAACAACTCGTTTTCCACAGAGGCTGCACAATTTTACTTTCTGAATTTTGCCAAAGCAGATTTTCAAGGTAGCTCATATTTTCGAGCCAGTTCACCCAGATCCAAGATTAGCCACTCTTGGATCAAGTGCCTGTGTCCAGTTCAATCATGTATAGCTAGTGAAGGGGTAGAGTCACATAGAACAAAATATTGTTTATTTGCTTTCAGGAAGGGCAGTGAGTGGGAAAGCTGTTCTTAGAAGGTTTGTGGGTGGACAAGTAGCATACATCTTTAAATTTTCCTTCTAAACCTCTGCCAAGTTGTTACTAGAATGATCATTACAATCTGTTTAGAAGTGTTGAAAGGTTATGCCCATAGGCTAAAACCAAACCCTTTTCAATGCTCCACCATCTGGCTCTTAACTTCTCTGGCCACACTGAATCCCTGTGGTTTTCCTATCAGGCCAGGCTGTTTCATACCTCTCTGTTTTCTGTGCTTGAAAAGTCCTCTGCATCTTCCATCTCACCCTTCTACTGCAAGCCTCCTGATGAACTCTTTGTTTTAAAGCCTTGACTTTAGACTCACCAACTCTGGAAATGCCTGTCTCAACCAGGTGAAAAATGATGCGCCCTCCTTGGCTACACCTGGCTGCCCATCACTTTCCCCATGAGGGCATCTATCACTCTCATGCTCTTGATTATGCTTCTGTCACATGCTGCTTGGCTGAAAGCTACTTGAAGGCAAAGACTGCATCTTATTTGGCTTCTTTGTCCCAGAGCCTCAATCTAGTGAGTGCCTAATAAATGTTTTCAGATGAATGAATAAACAAGGAACTCATTTTACAAAGTAATCAGCTAGGGTCTGGAGAAATTGTGTGATTTTCCCAATGGCATATAGTAAGTGACAGAGCTGGAATCAAAAGCCCAGATCTCTTGATTTCTGCTCCTTCCCACTATACTAAGAAGGGTACCCTGTATTTATCCTAAGTAATTTCTTCCATTCTACAGGATAAGAAACTGAGAAATTATGAAAGTCATCTTTCTAATTTTAGCAAACATTGTACTGTATAGCACTATGCAGGCTTTGAGTTTCCTTCATGAAAAAGGGTAAGTCATATAGAAGCATAACTTCTAATATCATTTTTGGGTTACATATTCTATGGAGAAATTCACCATGCATTTTTAAACTAAGAGTAGAAATTTCTTAATCAAAGATTAAATATACTAATTTTTTAAAAAGCTGACTTCATGGACTAAATATTTTTCTTTTATTGTATTCTTTTTTTCCTGCTGGTTCTTGAGTAAAGAGTAGAGATATGGCAACCAACGTCATCATTTCTGTCAAGAAACTTTGCAGAGGAGTTTACAATACTGAATGTACTATTATAAAAGTATGTCCTTATAAGTTTTCAATGGGCCTTGAAGTGTCTTACAGAAATTCTCCACTCATTTTATTTCCCTCCTTGACCTTGAAAGGGGACCACAGAATTCCTGCGAGAGCCGGGGAGGAAAGGAACCATTTTGTTCCTACTTTATTTCTCCATCCATTCCAAGAGTCATTCAGCTGGAACTGGCAATGAGCATGGCCATTAACTCCAGTCATTTTCCCTGCCTCTTGAGATCCAAGATAGAAGATGTCAGAGGGACTGTGTGGAGCTCTGCAGCAGGACCAAGGGATTGCTTTGTCGCTTGTTCCTGAAGTCGTCTCAATCCACACAAGGCTGTGGAAGGGCCAGAATGTGCCACAGCCCTGAAAATCAAGTTCGTTATCTCTGTTCTGTAAATTAGGGACAGGAATAACAATTATCTATGTAAAACGAGGCAACTCAGATGCACGGAGTGAGGCTGTATACCTGATCATGCAAATCTTGCAATAGAACAGGTACTTCTGATTCTCAGCTTGTTGTTTTCAGTCACTAGAAAAACCATTTCCTATACATCAAGAATGAAACACACACACTCCCCAAAAAAGAGTGGTACACAGGCTGGTATATTAATGTTACTATTTTCACGTCACAGACAAACAAGGAAATTATTTATGACATACTGTATGTACATCATTTAAATCCACAGTAATGTTCATTCTAGTAACACTTGTAAGTGTTCTTGTGGGGTGGGTTGATGGGAAAGGAAGTAGGAAGTGGTAACATTAGGGGGACTGGCAGGCTATTGCTGAATTTTGCTTTATTTGCAACTCTTAATAAAATGATTCATAATTGAAAACCATCACATTAAAAGCATGGCATTTCCAAGAAAAAACTAATGTCCTCCCTCACTATGAAATAACAAACATGTTTATTAAAAGCCTGAGAAGTTATCCTCTAGAAACACAATCTTCAGAGAAAATATCTACCTAGCCAACGTATATCCATTAACCAGATGCTTGGCACTATATAGATTGTACAGAAAATCTTGCCTTTTTTCCTAAGTATAGCACAGTTTAAGAAACACCATAGGGCTTTTTCTGTAGAAACGAACTGTTTGTGAATGCATAGACTAATTTAAGTGGGCCAATTAAGTTAGCTCCATCTAAAGAAAACATTAAGAATTAATCAAAACTAAAAAAAATATTTCCTTGATTTTGTGAAAATCTGATTTTGATCATGGAAATATATGATAACCATTTAATAAGCACAGTAAACATAATCATTAAATTAAATTACATTTTCTTCTGTAGTATCCAGAATTTTGTGACTTAAAAGGCAGGGAAAGATAGAAGCAGTTTTCATTTGACCAGCATTAGGTTTGTTCTGTTTAGTTGTGGACTGAACCAATAAACCTAACAATGACCCTTCATTTTTATCTGAATTTGGACAGCTTATATGGCAAGAATAATCCAAGAAAATGAGTTATTTCAACTTTTATTTATGTCTTTAATTATTAAATCACATAAAAGTAAAAAAAGATATATTAAGCTATGTTGGTGTTCACTTTGGATCCATAATGGGATCCTAAAGTGTCTATTCTAGATTAAAACACATTTCAAAAGGAGAAGTTCATTCTCTTTTCCTCTGCTGAACCTACAGGAGGCCTTGTTGAAGCTGAGTGTAAATCTCTGATTTCTTAATCATTGATTAATTATGGGACAAGACAGGCTTTAATGAGGTATTTCATGCAGCCTTACATGTTTTGGGCAGGTCTAGGCTGAACTTGGCCTTTTCATTCCTTAAAATTGGCCAAAGCGGGAAACATTTTAGTTTCGATTGATAATTTACCCTAAAAGAAAAGATGTCATCTTCTTTTAGTGGCAAATCTTCCAGTCTACAAAACACTGCCATACCAGCTTCCTATGCCAGTGTCTGTGAGCATGTGAGAACTTTAGACATTAGAACCTCTGTCAGAATCATGAAATCCTCAACAAGCAAAGCATGATCAGGTTTTAGTCTTGGTGCCTTCTTGGGGATTAAAGACGCAGCCTTTCAATGTCTATTTTTCCCATGAACCATTTGGAATCTTTTAGCCTGTAGTCCACCAGAATGTTCTACTTTTTATTTCTCCTCCTTCTTGGATGATGGCTGTGGGCCCCAGGTGCCAAGCTGTGGAACATAATTGTCTACTGATGGTGACATCTGGTTTGTTGGCAAGCTTCTTCCAGAGTTTTTTCCCCAGAGAATAAATAATAGCTTAGAGCTGGGTAATAATAGAGCTTTGTCTCCTAACATGTTTTGGCCAGGTTTATTTCAAATTCACTAGCTTGTGCTAAGAGTAAACTGAACCAATGATAACCCTGGCTGCAAGTAACTCTTCAGAAAATCTTGCAACCATAATTAGCCTGGAATAAGTTCTGCAGCTGACTTCAAAACAAAACAAACAATTTTTCTCATTCTAGGGATGCAAAAGTAAGGAAGATCTTTGACTCATTTACCAAGGGGGAAAAAAATCAACATTTACAGTTGTAAACTGCTAATCCAAAGTAGGAAAAGGTTACTTTTGTGAAATGTCTCCCAGAGATAAAATTTATAATTTATATAATATCAACCCAATATAGCTATTCTTTGTCCTTATTAACATATGCATTCACTATCCATATCACCCTTTTAATATTTCAATGTTGTCTGTGTTTAATCATCATTACCTGTGAAAAAGAATATGAATGCTTACAAAAGACAAAATAGCAAACCAAGTTATTATCTAAAAGCAAAATGTAAAAATTATTTTTTTAGGGAAGTGAAAGTCCATAGTAATAATGACTTCAATTGCAGGAATTTGGCCGCAATCTTTTGGTCATATAATACATAGTGCATGCATGTGTTTTAGAGAATGGAAACTATATTCTATAAAGTTTAATACTGATAGATTGGTAATCTTCTATTTGCCCGAGTAGTATGTCTGCTAGTTTATTCTTTTATTAAAGGATGGATAAAATTTACACACAAAGAACTAGACAATACTGCTATGTGGAATTTTTTCTAAAAATAATTAAGGAGATAAAGTCAGATGATTTAGAAAATGTGGAATGTCACAAATCTTATCACTGACACATTTGCCTAAATCTAATTCTTAATAAGTATTTGCTATGCTGGTTCTTCAAAGTCAACAAAGCAAATACAATTACCAGAAAGGTCAATAATCAATTTTATAATTTTCTAGAACTTTTAGGCTAAAGTCACAAATGGTCAAGAATAAGATTTAATATATACACCAAGCTCAGACCTAAGGAGCAGTATAGCTGTAAGTTGCATCCAGCCCCAAAGAGCCCTAAAGAGGCAGGCAGATTGTTAGAGGAGAGCAGGACAAATAATTTAGTAGAAGGGTGCAATATCCAAGGGAGGAAACAATAAGGACAGAAGAATATCTTGGCTGTGAGACCGACCAGAAAGAAAGTAGCTTTAGAACTGTTTTACAGGAAAGGAATGGCAAAAGTAGCAATTGCCTGGAAACAGAATGGAAAAGAGGGAAATTCATAGGGATTTTAATAGGAGGCAGAAAAAAAGTTAGAAAAAAAAGAGGAGGTAGTAAAAGTTGTAATGAAGCTTTGAGATGCACGCTTAGAGTGATGGATGTGGCTGGGGTTTCTGGGATAATATGAGACAGGTTTTTTCTTCTTTCCCAAATCTCTGAACTATTCTAGGAAAATGACTGCACATTCTCCTTTTACGTCATCCTTGATTTCCTTTCTTCTGCTTCAGCTTCCATTATCTCCTGAGAGGGCTCTGCTGGCCACCAGACTTCCTTACCAGGGGCTTCTTCTCACTCAATTCCTGTTTGGACCAGGCTAACCAACTCCATCTGCACACGGGCGTCTCTGTTTTTGGTGGCCCTCTGCTGCTGATTCTCCTCCTCTGTCTAGGATGGCTCCTCTCTGCCGCTCCCTCCTCCTTCTGCTCCCTGAGTGTCAGTCCCACTGTCTACACTTTCTCTAACTCTCTCACCTGGCCATCTTGTACAATCTCAGGATTTCAACACCTCAGTGCAGATAAACCCAAATTATTGCCTCTCTCTGACTTGTTTTCCAAGTTCCACTCTCACACTTGCCTGTCAGTCTCTCTACCTGGATGTCCCACTAGTATCTCAAACCTAGTATGTTTGAAAAAGAATCATCTCTCCATCACAAAACCTGTTTCCTGCCCTATGTTCCCAACTCTGCTATTACACCTTCCAGTCACCCAGGTTCATAAAATATTGATCATCTTGGAATCCTTCTTCTTCTTTGCTCCCTAGATTCAATTGTCAAGTCCATTCTGCCTTTGCAACCTCCCTCGCCTTCATCCACTGTCCTTGTCACCATCCCTGTCTAGGCTTCTGTGATAATAGCTTCATTGTTGCTCTCTCTGAATCTAATATCTCCACAGTATGATCTGATAGCATGATATGAATAAATACTTACTGAATTAATAAATAATGCCAACATTCATTTGATCAAAAATTACTTATCAAGTGTCTGCTATATGCTTGACAAACGTCAGGGGTGATAACGAGAGATTAATAAAAAGATCTTAATTTTTTAAAAAAAGAATATTAAATGGTTTTCTAAAAGAAGAATACTGAATTTCTAATCTGCTACCCTCACAAATAAAAAGACAGGAATATAGTTTTATTTGTAGCAAAATAATTTCAGTAAAGAACTTGCTGATGGCAACATCTGTTAGATAATGGAATAAGATATGACAATTGCTTATAGAATCTCCTTTTCTGAACATTTTAAGAATAGGATTGATTACTCATGAAATAAACCAAACTCGTAGGACTTTGTGTATCTACTGATCCATTTACTCTAGTCTGCCTTGTATCGTGTTTCAATTGGTTTTCACACTGGGACTCATGTCTATGGGTGACCTCTGAGTACATTCACTAGAGGCAAATGCTTCTGGTTTCTTTGCTTATTGGTAACCAGAGAAGGATGTGGATATTGCTCAAAGGGAAATAAATAACTTTACAACTCTGTTTAAGAGCCTTAAGTTTTTTGGTTTAAATGCTGTTTTGAATAGTTCATTATTGAAAATAAACTTTTCAGAAAATGTCCAAGCCCTGCATTAAAGGCAACCTGCTGACTGCAAGGGAAGGACGTGGTACAAGAACCAGCCAAGTGTTGATTATAAGGAAAGGGAAAATCTTCCAACTAGTTAATGAAGCAACCTAGTAACAGTTTTCTGGTTGGAAAAAGTGATCAAGGACTTTCCTGTAGACAAACAGTATCATTTGGTTTCTCTCCTCCTCTCATCATCAGTAGATTTGTGCAATACAGTGGGATATTGTGGAAAGATCCTGCATGGGATTTGATATCAGACCTGGGGTTGTGTTCTAGTTCTGGCTGCTTAATACCTATATGATGCCGAGAAAAACAAACTTGCCAAGCCTTGGTTTCCTCACTTGCAAAATGGGAATAATAAGAGACCCAGTTCACATGGTTGTTGAGAAAATTCCAAGTATGTAAAAGGGCACCATGAATTAAAATACACTCAATTCCTAATGTAAGTATTAACAAATAATAATTAGAAGGAACGTACAGAGACCCAAAAACTTTGCATTTTTAGTTAATTTATGTCTAAAAACAAGTTTGAGAGACATAATGTGTCAGTTGTAGCAAGAAAATTCATAATCATATTCAAGTGATTATTTAATTCCACACTTCATGAGAATTTTTTTAAAGTAAATTACCAGTTTACTCATGAGCTTTACTCTGAAACCCACTTCTGAGTTAGTTTTGAAATGCATTGCATATTTCCTCACAGAAACAGTGTTCCACACAGTGGTTAAGTTCCCAGCACACTCTGTAAAGACTACTTTACGCAAAAGTAACTAGAATGGTAGGTTTTTTAAGGTTAGTTTGGGACCCTAATCAATTTGTCAGTGTCTTGAAGGATAAAGAGGGAATGTGGAGGCTTGGAGGTCAGTTGTGCTGTCATTGCTGCTCCTTGGAACATAGGAAGAAGGAATTATGGAGGCTCCCATAGAGGTTCTCTCTCCTCCCTCTGTCCAGTGCTTAATCAGAAGGAAGTACGGCTGCTTAGGAATAACCATAGACCAGGCTAAACTCACCCAGTATACATCAGCACTGGGTCCATGTCTCCTTCCCATCCAACCTGTACTTCATGTTTGTGTTGCGGTAGAGCTTTGAAAATAAATATTAAGGAGGGTACACCTTGTGGTTGAATCATACCTACCACTGCTGCTCTGATGGTGACTCTTCCATAGAAAGACAGCCATTTAAGAAATGCTCTCTCTGTCATGGCTCTGAGAAACTCCAAGTCACGTGAGGAACTAGAAGAATGAAAGGGCAAAGGATGTCTGCTCTCTCTCAGAAGCTTCAGGAGTAAGAAATGCCTTCCCCTAGCACAGACCCAACAGTCATGAGTGAATATTTTGAGTAGGAAGTTTGTAAGTTAAAAGTCCCCTTGTAGTAACCCTTCACCTCAAATTCTTGTTGTTATTATTATTATAATTATTTATTTCTCTCCCCTTCCCTTCCTCCCCCCAGTTGTCTGCTCTCTCTCTCCATTCGCTGTGTGTTCTTCTGTGACAACTTCTATCCTTATCAGCGGCCCTGGGAATCTGTGTTTGTTTTTTTGTTGTGTCGGCTCTCCATGTGTGCAGCGCCATTCCTGGGCAGGCTGCACCTTCTTTTGCACTGGGTGGCTCTCCTTACGGAGCACACTCCTTGCACGTGAGGCTCCCCTAGGCAGGGGACACCCCTGCGTGGCAGGGCACTCCTTGTGCACATCAGCTCTGCGCACGGGCCAGCTCGACACGGGTCAAGGAGGCCCGGGGTTTGAACCGAGGACCTCCCATGTGGTAGGTGGACACCCTACCTGTTGGGCCAAGTCTGCTTCCCTATTTTAATAAAAGAAATATTTTTGCTTTTTAAAGAATAGTCAAGTAGAAAAGAATATTGCTAATCTCAGCTAATTCTGGCTTGATAATAAGGCACCACGTGATGGCTATAAATGTTATGAGAGGCATGTCTTAAAAGATAGATTTCCATGATGGGACAAATGAGTTTCTTGGAAGACCAAGAAAAATTAAGACTAATATGTATCTCATGGTTTTAAGGGAATAGATGTAGAAGAAAAGAGTCTGGGAAATCTGCGTGATTAGGAATAGCTGGGCCAATATTTTTGGCTTGAGCGCTATTATAGTGATGACTAAATGCAAGCCGTTCCCACTCCTCCTGCTCGAAGGTGGTTACAGAGCAGTCAAGTGTAGTTGGGCAGTTTGTGCACTGGACAAAGTGGGCTCACATGGAAGTGAGTGGGGCAGAAATCTAGCCCAATGCCTTGGTGTAGGGCTGAGCCAGGCTGGAAGGAAGAGACATCTTAATATTTGCCATATATGTTAGCAACCACCCTGCTTAGCTATGCCCAAATGCCTTATTTACCCACCAACCTGCCAGGAGGGAAAAAAACGGAACAAGGGGATTTCTAAGGGAATAGTACAACAACCAACTCCATTAATCTCTGTTTATTCTGGATTAAAATGTCTACAAAGTTGACGTTTTAAATTTTTATTAGGAAAGGAAGGGAGCTAATACTTGTTGAGGACCTATTAAGTCCTGTGCTACTCTGTACATCAAGCACTGTATATTAAGCACTGTGTTGCTCTGTGGAAAGCATGGAATCGTTTTGATCAAAATGGGCAAAGGCAGCAGAAAGGAAACAAGCAGATAATGATTGCATTTTAAATGCCCTAAATGAGCATATTGCTTTCCATGGCATTTGAATGTACATTATTTTATGTGTTTATCACAATAGCTCTGTGGAAGGATTATTATCTACATCTGACAGGTGAGTTATAGAGAGGTTAGGTGACTAATAAACATTTTTAATAGATTTACTAATAGGTTTCAAGCAGGTCTTTAGTCCCTGAATCCTGTTCTCTTTCCATCATGCCATTAAAAGGTAGATTGCAGGCAACTGAAATCTGATAGGCTGAGTCCTGGAGTAGGAAATACTGTGTGGGAGTTGAGTTTAGTGGGGAAGATTGAAATGAGAAAGTCATTAATCTTTGGGGAAAAAAATTAAGTTAACAGAAACAGATGCTAAATATAGCCTTGACCTGAAAACAATACATGTAAAAGAGGAAAACAGAAGTGTTTTAAGCCTAGAACACTTTTAGGCTTTTTGTGTAGCAAGTACCTTAAAAAGGAAATACTGCCACAATGAAGGGAGAAAAGCCAGAAAAAATAGACACATATTTGGTCTCAGGAAAAGAAGGGACAGACATTAAAAGCAACATGTGCATTTAAGAATTTGGATTATCATTCCAGGATGTTATGAAAAAGAGAATAATATTGACTTGACTTAGTTGACTGTAACATATTTGTTTGCCTAGACCAATAAAACTTAAGATAACTTTATGTTTATGAATAAAAGATATGCTGAAGCCATCATGAAATTATGGAAGACACCACAATAATACATGAAACCCTGGGAAGCAGAAGCAATTTAGCATTTTCAACTGATGTGTAAATCCAGCTCACCAAAGAAAGGTTAGTCAGAAACAACTTTTGATTAGTTGTGAATTGAGTGTTTCAACTGGCTTTCTCGGAAACATATAAACTTATTCAATTTCAATATGCCCTTTCTTCACAGCATTTATCATAGTTTGTACTTAAGCATTTATTTACAGGATTATTTCATAATGCCTGTTTCCCCCACTAGAAGTAAACCCTGTGAGGGTAAGGAATAATTCTGTGTGCTTAGTATCATATCTCTATACTTGTAGAGTACCTGGTTCAGTATTTATAGAAGGAAAGCAGCAAATGAACAAATGGATGGATAATTTTAACTAAAGGAATTAGAACACAGGTATGGAACTTTGACAAAGGCAGTGTACCAATGTTGTTTTAGACACATTTATTTGGGTAACAGTGAAAGAAAACCAAAGAAAATAGAAATTGAAATAATATTGAGGTAAAATCAGCTAAACCAGTGGCCATTCCCCTAGCATGAGTTGACTACTGTCAATCCAATTTCATTGTTATGGATACAATGGATTATTTAAGAATTGTATTCCATCAAAGAAATGCCCCTTGTTAAAATCCAAGTGCTTTTCAATATGCTTATGTTAGTTGGACTTAATCTCTTTCCATTAATCCTTCCATCTATCTATCTTTCAATCCTTCTATCTAGCCATCCTTCTCCCATCTTTCCATTCATCCATCCATCCATCCATCCATCCATCCATCCATCCATCCATCCATCCAATAACCTATTAATTTTTTCTCCCCAGGAATAGCTAATTGCTTATTGATAACCAGAAGACATGAATAAATAGAACTGGAAATCAGTGATAGATTTAGCGGTGTAGTTTCAAGCAAGTTGGGGAATGTATAATTACATCTTTTGTTATGGTCCTGGTAGCCATCTAACTAGTTTATCATATTGTAGTTCAGAACTAAAATTATTAATAATCAGCCATAATTCTCGAGCTTAATTTAATAACATTTTCTGTTTACTATTTGCATTACTTATATATATTGTGGAAACCACCATTTCAGTTTCTGAAAATACATTAAATTCATCCTATTTGACCCCATGAAAGTAAGTCTTTTATTATTAACTTTAAAGATGCTCTACCCACTTCTGCAACATTTGAGAAAAGTGTGTTTTCACGAATCAGCATGGTGGACAGAAATAATTTCTTCTTTTTATATAGTACTTTACAGTTTACAAAGCTCCTTTTTAGATCCATCATCCTTGATTCTCAATTAAGAACAAACTCAGTATTTTGCATATGTTTTGCTGCAGCTCTCATTTCACCTCAGGTAAGCCAGCCGACCCCCCTCCCCTCCTGGGACATGCCCTGGTGCTGTTTTCATTAATTTTCCCCTGGTGTTTGTTTGGATATTCAGATGATGATGAAGTGGATGTTCTCATTATTCCTGCCTCAGGATGTGGTGGACCACCATCTGCAGATGCCGTGTAAGTGATCATCTTGGCACTGACCCATATGCCACCTTTGTAGTCATGAGTACTCTATCCAAGAGATGCCATCTGGTTTTCACGGAAGCTGGTGGAAAAGTAGGGGTCTATGTTTCACCACTGAGATGTGTGTTAAGAAAAAAAAATTGAAATGTTCCATTCCCTTTAGGGATGGAGCATCAGCTGTTGTATTCTTTGCATCAATTTTTCTCATAGCTTAGACCTTAGTTGTTAGAGCTCTGTTTTATCAGAAACAGTAAGAGCCATCTACACTCTAGAGTGGGGCTGGGACTTGCATAGAAGAAGAGGAATGAGAACAACTGCTCCAAGCACAGAATCTAAAGATCTCACATGATTTAGCCCAATGCGCTGCTTATAAATTTTTAGTTATTTAGATGCAGACAACACTTTGAGGTTATTTTTATTTGTTAAATTTTTATTCAGAAATAATTTCAAATTACAGAAGAATTACAAGAATTGTGCAAAGAAATCCCATATGTTCTTCACACAGACTTATCAATAGCTAACATATTGGTATGTATGTATGTATATATGTATATATATACACATACATCCCTGAACCATTTAAGAGTAAATTATAAAAAATTGTCTCCATTTACCCTTAATACTTCAGTGACTATTTCCTAAGAACAAGACATTCTTTTTACACAATCAAGTGCAATGATCAAGGTCAGGAAATTTCACATTGGCATAATACTCTTCTCTGTTAGACAGTCCATATTTTTAAGAGTTAAAAGCAGTGCTAGGAGAGTGGATGTGGCCCAAGCAATTGAGCACACACTTCCCACATGGGAGGTCCCAGGTTCAGTTCACAGTGCCTCCTAAAAACAACAACAACAAAAAAACAACAAGCAAAAATAAACAAGGAGACTAACTTAGGGGAGCCAATGTGACCTAGTGGTCGAGAGCTGACTTACCACTTACCTGACCCAGTACCTCAAAAACTAACAAACAAATGAACAACAACAGCAACAAAAAACAGTGCTAGAATGACAAAAATTCTCCATCATGTTTCTGCATATAATCAAGCTGGTAAAATTTTTATAGCCCCTCTTATCATTTGACTGTTTCTGCTATGGAAACTTGACAGCTTTTGAGTGTCCAGTATACTTATCCCAGCTTGTAGCATAGAATAAGTAGGAACAAATAGAGAGATGCTCTGTACTTGACTCGGTTTTTAGCTACTCTTGTACAAAGAAGTACTTCTTTTGTCCTGCAAAGTGCTTCTGAGGTTTGAACACATGTCAATTTCACACTCTTCTCCTTATGTTTGTGGCTCTATTAATCTAGTGCAAAGTTGTAGCCAGAGCAAGAACCCTCAATGGTTGTTTTTTCCCCCCTTTACTTTCTACTCTCCGGTTTCTCTTCCCAGCCCCTATTCAAGCAAGGCAGCTTTGTTTTTAAAACTGTTTCTTCTTATTCTGAAATGCACCCACTCCTTCGATGATCAAATTCCCAAGTGGTAAGATTTTAGACGAACAACATGTACTTTTTAGAATAGCATCCTTGATTTTCTGGAAGTCTTCAAATGGAAATACATAGAGATAAACAATTATATATAAGATAACATTTTCATAATCAGTACCTATTCATCTCTTCTATTAACAGGTTTATCAATCACAAAGAGGGAAATGGGCACCTGAAAGTACCTGGCAATCAAGAATACTGCTGGAAGCTTGCTTTTGGCTGGGCATGCATTCTTAACTAGTTCCTATTTCCTTACCTATTTTCTTGGTTGAGTGCATTTAGTTCTATAATTTGTGATCTGTTTCTACAATTAATTTATTATTCCCTTGTTACTAGTTTATCTACATAAAAATCTTGAAACCATAAAACATAGTGATGATTCATTCCAAATATTATTTCTTATGTTTACTTTGCACTAACAGTGGCTAATCTCATATTTCAAAAGGAATGTTTTCCTTTAAAATAACCTCTCTTCAAAAATGGTGAGACGTTGAGATAAAAGATCCCAATTTGGCAGAGCAATTAGTTGGTCAATGGCTTTTTTATCACATAAATTACTTTTCTGTCAAGTGACAACAAATGTAATTTGAACTGAGATTAATTACATAATAATGATGCTTAACATAATTGGTTACATAGAGGAATTTCTTATGAAATGGTAGATTCTTAAATTTATACAAATAAGACCAGATGGTGAACAGCTAGTTTTAATTAAATTAGGTTGGATAATTATAGATGATTAATTTTAGATTTGACTCAGATTAGAAAAATATATTAAGCAAATTATTTTTAGCTTTTTTAAACTAGGATAATAGCATTTTTGATCATTATAAACTCTGATACCTGGGATCAAATTAATAATCCCTTAATTTCACTTAGATAAATAAGACTCTGGAAAAGGTTACTAAAATATATATATATAGGATCTCTCTCCTTGGAGGTCTTTAATATTCAATCAGGCACCTATATGTTTAAAAGGTTAGGTGTTGTTTCTTTTTTCATAGAGAAGTGGGAGAGGGGGAATATGAGAGGATGAGATAAATGATTTCCTAAGATATTTCTAAGTCCAGGACACATGACTACGCTACTATTATAGAATTACACACGTTATAGGGATTAGACCACAAAAATGGCTTCTGAAAAAGATATAATAATCCTAGAGAAGCGCATATTCTAGAGAAAGGTTTTTTCTCCACATTTTCTTGTCATTCAGAAAGTATTTTCTTATGACCTAACAAGATTTTGGCACAAGGAGTCTGTCAATGGCTTCTAATTGCTTTCTAATCTGTGAAAAGGTCTGAATCTAAAAGTGAAAAAAAATTAAAAGCTAAGTCGTCCCATTGAAAGGCCTGCTGCCAGCCTCACACTAGGTCAGAATCATTTTCTTTCTACATGAATGGCTTGGGATTATATTTGTTTGTCCATTCATTTATTCATTCATCGAATATTTATCATGTGCAAAGCTCTGTGTTGAGTGATATGGTTTTATTAGGCACTTTCTTTCAAAATGAAAGACTGCTAATGCAAACACTTGCTTTCTATATCTTGATTGTCTCTCTATGCCTCCAGCAAGGTGTCTTCAGCTGCATTTATCAGTTCCTTCCACAGGAAAGCAAAGTTCAGTTCTAGTTCAAAATCAGCCTCCTGCTGGAGGGACCTGAATCTTCAAATGGCCCAACCAGGAGAAGCCTTGCCAAGCACACGCAGAAAGTCACATGCATGTGGCCGTGACTGTGAAGAGACAGGTAAGCTCACCCAACTGCATTAGGGCAGTGTCAAAGAAATCACTGCATTGGATGATGTTAAACAGGCAAGGATGACTTTATTCGGGGCTGCTGTAGCAGGGGAGAGAATGTAATTACTCACATTCATCAAAACTGTTGTGGAAGTCGAGGGAGGTTCAGTTACTTGCGTTTAGAAAGGCCAGGACTCAGGAATAATTTTGGGAAGGTAAAAGTACTTTATTTACAGCCGGTCGGACTCGGGAGCTTTCTGTTCAAAACCCAAGCCTTGAACAAGATTTTCAAGTTCTTTCTATACAGAGAAAGGGCCAAATGGTTCTTTATTTCAGTGCTCACTAAGCGTGAATTAACATATATCTTCCACATCCTAGGAAAGTTTTTAGCATGGACTTCATACATTCCATTAAGCTTTTAGCATGGACTTTACATGTTCCATGTAAGCTTTTAACATATTTTGTTTGTATTCTCCCTGAATATTTAAAGTTTATAGAGTTTGCATTGTTAAACTGTTTTTCCAGACCTGGAGTTGTTGTCATGGTTACCAAGGGCAGGGCTGCCGTTCTCACTGTCCCTTACGCATATCTCAGGACACATACAGCGCATGTTATCTATGAAGAGATGAACAGCCCCCCACCCATAACCTACATCATTTCCCCCCTTTAAGCATGCTTAACTTGGTTAGCTTTGGCATAATTATTGTTGGAGTTATGAGGTGGGTGGCTGTTCGTTGTTCTGATTGATTATCCACTTATCAATTTCTCAGTGAGGGCCCAAAGGCAAAGTTCCTGGGTAACATCTGGGTTTTTCCTGTTTTCAGAAGTACTTTTTGTCCTGGACAGTAGAATCCTGGGGGTTATTGGTGCTTACGTGGATTTCTTGCCAAACTGCAGATCCATCTATTAATTTTATTTTACCCTTAGAGAGTTTACATTTTTAATCTTAAAGGGGTGCTAAAGGGAGATGATCTCTTTTCTGTAACTACTTCCTACTGGCCATGGATTGTAATCCTTACCTAACAAGGTGTAAAAACTTTGTTATTTTATTTTGACTGGAAGAAGATGGATCTGGCATTCTGTACAAAGCTGGATGAAGTTTTCATATGGTTAATAAAATGTTCATTCTGAAAGAAACAAACTTAATTAAAATTCTGGAATACCTGTTTTGTTTTGTTTTAAGAGGACATTGGATTACAGAGGTAGACAAGGTTAGGTGCCTATAAAGATGGCACCCTTTTTAAAAGTTGGTGGAGAACAGTATATATATGTGTATATTTATATACATATATATTTTAAGTTATTTATTTTCAGAGAAATTTTAATAGATAACAGTATTAGGTACTTAGCTTTGTTCTGAAGATGCATTTCGGGCTGTTTAATGATTGGCACTCATGTGCTCTGTCAGGTGCTTCTGGTAAATTGGCACCTTTTGGGCAGTTGGTTTCATTCAGGATTAGTGCCTCAAGTTGGAAATTCTCTTAAGTTTTTTAGCTATGGAAGTGATCAGAATTACAGAATAAAGTTTTTTACATTTTGGTTTTAACTGAATAATTTCTGGTAATTTTGACTGTTCAATAGGTGACCCATTACTAGCAAGCAAGCGGTAGAGTACAGTAGAGTAGTGGTGGCTGAGCCTGGAACCAATTAACCTGTTACCTGCAAGCCACTGGTGGCCCCATTGTTTTCAGCTAAGACCGCAACCTTATTTTATAGACATGTTTATTAACTATTCAGAAAATGAAGTTACCAGGAATTTAACATGTCTAATGTACGTTTGTACCTGATCAAGAATAGAAAAGATAACATTTTAATTATTAGGCATAGATTTAGAACAAGATAAAAGTATAGCACTTAATATTAATTAATGTATTATTTAATGCATAAGGATTCTGAGTTGCAATTAATAGTTTTAAGGTTTAGGTTTGTAATACTTTACATGTTATCTCTCCATGGGAGCCGGTGATAATGCCAAATGTGTTTAAGTTTTACTTAGAGTATCCTGGTAATCATGGCTCCACTTAGCATGTTCTTCACACAGTGAGCAAGTCACAGCATCGTTGATCCTAGAGAGAGTTTCCAGTATTTTATTGGCCTGGTGCACAGTGCTCTCTGGCATTATGGAACAGTGCCAGGCTGGAGGCGATAGCCAGTGCATGCTTGGCTGTACCAAGCCATCACTGGCTGCTGCAGGAGCTTGAAACTGCAACATAGTTTCTGTCAACTTCAGGAGCACAACCAGAGGCGTGATAGAGCAAATATTTCTATTTGAGGGGTCAGTGACCAGCCTAGCCAATAACTCACGTGGAGAGGCACCCTGTAATGTATTCAAGGCCTGGTTTCAATGCCCAAGAGAGTTTGACAATGTTAAAGTTTATTCCTTGTTTTTATATATTTTTAAACATTTTTGATGCAACACATTATATATCAAATGACTTTGTTTATTTTTTTACATGTTTACCATGAAGATATTAGCAGGCATTTTACTTTAGTAGTAGAAGAAAAAAACAATTTTTCATTGCTAAAATGAAAATGGAAGATTCCTAATGGAATCAAAGTAACTTTTCATTACCATTTACTTAAATATGCACCTTGCAGTGACTTTCAGACAGGTTTATTACCATGATTTTACTTTTTTGCCATTAATACCAATTCAGGTTTTAGTTAATAATGGCTTTTAGAACTAGAACCATTTAAATGTTTCAGTTCAGAAGACGTTCCCACAAACTTTTTACAATTGACCACAATTATAGACTGGCAAATTTACTCTAGGTTACAATTAGCAACCAATGGACTCTACCCCATGCATCTAAAAGAGAGGGAGCAGTTTTACACTTAATTTAATTTCATGAAACACGAGTTTACAGTTTCCATTTTTCTAAAGATTCAATACATACAATGTTAACTTATCAACCTGGTATTTTATAAACCTAAGAGATAATACTTAAGCCAAAGAAGTTGAAATTGTTATTGATTAAATAAAGAATGTTGTTTTCCTTTTTATAGGGGTATAAAACATTTTATTTTTGATAATTTTAAAACTGAATAATTTCAAAACATACCAACTTTTAGGCTCTAGAATATAAAGCAACATAACCTATTTTTATTATTATTTAATGAGGATTTCATAGCCTTTTAACAGTTCTATATATTTAGATTTTACATGACCTTTTATACCATTAGTTTAATTTGGATTTTAGAAATATATATATATTTCTTATATAACTGCATATTTAATTTTAATAAATTGATCTAATAGGCAGACATGAATAGTTTGATACAGAAACACAAATCTGTTATTTAAAACCTCCCTTTTTACTTCTCTGTTTATAATTTAAGAGTTATAAACATGGAGTAATATATATATTATACATATATATGATCAAGGCTATAATATTTTATATGCGCAGTCTGACCACTGGTGTACACAGCCATAAACCTTCTAATATGACAGGTAACATTACATTAGTATAGATGGTATACATATACACATATACACACATATGAATGAGTGCAGACAACAATTAGAGGAAATGCTTTATAGTAATTTCCCCATGAGGTTTTAAACACATCAACGTTTTTACTGAGAACTTATTATGTACCAGGTACTAATGCAGGCAATGGGGTTGGTAGTGGGGTGGAGGTGGTGGAATGCCTGACAAAATTGCTGTTTGGAGGGATCCTAGTAAACATTTGAGCTTCTGTTTAGACTCGAAAGAAACCAGGTAGCTTTTACTCATTTTTTTTCCTTTGAGACAGCCTGAACAATGGGAGGTTGGTTAGTAAGGCCTGGTACCCTAGGAAGAACATTGTTTATTCCTAGAAAATCTGGCAACAGTTATTTCTGATTTTGCTGGAAATGGCCAATCAGAATTAATTTATATTATTTTAAAGGTCAAGGAAAAAAAAGGCAGTTTTTCCTTTAAAAGGGTAAAGAGGAAATGGGAAGACCAAAAAATATTTAGAATGGCACAAAAGTGATATGTATAAACCCCCTTTTTTCTAATTTAACTATAAGCGTTTAAAGTTTAATTATTAAGTTGAATTGTTAAGGGGTGGGCCAGATTTCCAGGAATCACAAGTAAATGCAGTCTATAATTACCACCACAGTAGTTGAAATTCAGGCTACATTTACTCCATTGCAATAACCCCAGCTACCAACTTATATACATATATACATACATAAGGGTACTTATACAATGATTCTAATTCTTAGCTACAGTTTTTAGTATGTTTTTACTTAAAGATGAATTGGACATCTTTATTAATTAAGTTACAGGAACCTTATTAGTAATAACCCTGCATAGTTTTCCTGTGTTTTTTTCCCTGCAATATCTCATGACCCTTATTGCTGACTGCTCCCAGCCAAACCATTAAAAGGGCTATTAAGTGATTAGAGGTTTATTGTTTTTAAGCAATAGCCTCTTTCCTTTAGACCAAGGTGTTTTACCAGTTTACAGCTTTAAACATTTCAAAGCATTTCTACATAGACTTACGGAGAGATCTCCCTTACCTCCCCCCTTCCAGGTTGATCGGTGATTTGATAGGAATGTGGCTTAGGAATAGAAGGCATGGATTCACTGGAAAAGGACAAGCTGCTCCCCCTTCCCAGCTTTCTGTTTTTGTTATGCGTCCTCCTAAAGGGAGGATGGGAGATAAGGTGATGGTATTAAGTTCCAGGCTACTAAAATGACTTGAAATAACTTTTCAAATTTGGCGCCTTTCCCAGAGACCCCCTGTCCTGGCAGGGCTATGATTCAAGTCACTGGCTCCACCAGCCACCCTGACTGGGCCAGCTCTGACAAACTTGGGTGCATGGCATGGACACAGACACAGACAATCCCTGAGTTCTAGCAAATGGGGCAGACCAAGAGAGGTAAGAGAGCAGAGCATGCGCACACACATTCACACTGCAGTTTTGCTTTATAAACTACAATCAATTCACTCCTTTGCCAATGGCAAGGCAGGGCTCCAGCTTAACCAAATTTTACCACTTTACATAATTACATAATTCTAACACTAGCATTGAACCGACAGGGACAGAAGCACAAAATTTATTAATCTGACTTACAAGTTCTATATGTATTTTCTTCAACATGGCTGCCCCTGCAGCCATTACAAACTTTAGAAAGAGAAAATACTTAACATTAACATCTGAACAGGATTTCCTACTTATGCTTGCTGTCTATAAAGTAAATTCATTTGCAATTCAGCACCATAACAAAAGATTCCAGCTAGACCTTTTCACGGTTTAACTTTACATTTAGACCAAGCTTCACTAGAAAGCTGATTCATTTTCCTGTAACCAAGTTTTTCAAAATCCAGACCAATTTCCAGGACATTAGGACTCGAACCTATAAACATCCTTTCATATTATAATCAAGCCTCCACTGCCTCAGTGAAGACAAGACCAGAACCAGATACTAGCATGCAGTTAGACAAACCCACAACACCAGGTTTTTTCTTTCCTTTCAGACCTGGAGGAGATGGCTTTCTATATTCTCAGGAGTACTGAGGCCTTCTTCTTTAGAGAGCAGATCAAGTTCCCTCCTAATTTTAGAATTAGGCTTTTCCTGTGCTATGCCCCCAGGGGTCTTACCTTTTCCATGTTTGGAGTCTTTTTCATTTCCAGAATTTTTTCAGATCTTCCATTGCCCTTGATTTTTGTTGGGAAGATTCTGGTGGAGCCTACATCTTTCCTGGATTAAATGTAATCCAGGGGCACCCAGATTGGGGTCCACCTGAATCCTCCTGGCTTCCTTGGGAATCAGGAAGGGGTAGCAAAATGGTACCTTCTCTGACCTTCATTTTGCAAATCCCAGACAAGCCCCCCAAAATGTTGTAGAAGTTGAGAGAGGTTCAATTATTTGCTTATAGAAAAGCCAGGACTCAGGAATAATTTTGGGAAGGAAAAAGTAATTTATTTATGGCTGGCTAGACTTGGGAGCTTTCTGGTCAAAATCTGAGCCCTGAACAAGATTTTTGAGTTCTTTTTATACAGGGGAAGGGCCAAATGGTTCTTTATTTCAGTGCTCAATAAGCTTGAATTAACATATATATATCTTCCACATCCTAGTAAGCTTTTAGCATGGACTTCACACGTTCCATGTAAGCTTTTAACACTTTTGGTTTGTATTCTTCCTGAATATTTAAAGTTTATAGAGTTTGCATTGCTAAACTGTTTTTCCAGACCTGGAGTTGTTGTCATGGTTACCAAGGGCAGGGCTGCAGTTCTTACTGTCCCTTATGCATAGCTCAGGACACATACAGCTCAGGTTACCTATGAAGAGATGAACAGCCCCCCACCCATAGCCTACATCAAAACAAAGGATGGCCAGCTTTTTGAGGCCTGGGAGTAGGTTGGAGAAATAGCACTGGTAGGTGTGACCACTGGGATGGGTAAGGGATTTACTGAGGTTGCCATTAGGACCACTTGGTTTGCAATTAGGCAGTCAGGCCACCTGGAGTCTGTAAGGGCCAAGAGAGCGGAGGAGGGGGATAAGGAACTACCCAGTTAGGAGTTTCTCAGGCACCTGGGTAGCTGGACTGAGACAGAGGGATAGGGGGACAGCAGAGAGGAGTTGAATATTTAGAATAATTAGGATCTGAAATTATCTTTTTCCATCTCCCTTGGCCCTCTCCCCCAATTCTGAATTGTTTTTCTCTGCTGTCCCACGTCTGCAAAATTAGTTTTGAGATAGTCAAGAAGCAGGCAGGTAGGGGTATGGGAGAAGTATGTCTGGTAGCTTGGTCAAGGGAAAGAAAAAAATCTTGGTCAGCAACTTCCCAGGGAGACTCCACCGTGGAAGACCCATGGATCAGATTGTCCAGGTAGGAGATTAGGACCTGGTTCACTGACTTTAGCAGGATTCATCCTGGCTGCAGCAGGTGCTGCATAATTCAAAAATACTGGGAGCTTTAACTGGCCTGAGACTGGATGCCTGAATCCAGCCAAGCTAACCTTTTCATTTTGGGTAGATCCACTAAAGCCATCAGGTTGTAGACCAGAAGAATGCTTCCAAGAGCACAAAGTCAGAGCCAGAAGAGTTGGATGTTCTTAAAGACTATTTTTCAATGCTATTTTTTATTACACAAATCATGTATAAGTGTTGTAGAAAAGTTACAATACATAAAGGGGCTAAAAGAAGAAAAAGCCACTTTCAACCCCACCATCCAACATTCTTGACATATTGGGGTACAATCTTCTATATACTTTTCTATGAATATCTTTTTTCTTTTTATTTATTCATTCCCCCCTTGCAGTTTGTTCCATTCTTTGCTGTCTTTTCTGTATTCATTAGCTGTGCACTTTTTCTGTGTCTGCTTGTCTCCCCTTGTTGCGTCATCTTGCTGCACCAGCACTCCGCAGCACACAGGCCATCAGCTCTCCACTGCGCACGGGCCATCAGCTTTCTGCAGTGCACAGGCCAGCCTGCCTTCACAAGGAGGCCCTGAAACATGAACCCAGGGCCTCCCGTATGGTAGATGGGAGCCCAACTGACTGAGCCACAGCTGCTTCCCTGAATATCTCTTTTTACTTTTCAAAGAAAAAGGTGATTGTGTGTACATTATTTTGCAGTCCAATGTTTTCATTTAATAACATATTGTGGACATTTTTTTCCATGTCAATATATATACTTCAGAACACTCACCTTTAGAGAAAAACACTATTTCAAAATTTGACTTGTACTTCATTTAGCCATTGCAGAATATGACTTTATACTTTCACTGGCAAAATGAAGACACTAAAGACTCTGTTTTAAATTTTTTTTTAGCCTGGTGGACTCCCTTCTACTGTTGCTGAATGTCTGCTCAGAGAACAAGTGCTCTTCGCCTGAACTATACTACCCTCTGGATAGTGCTGGTGAAAAGAGGAAACTCAAATTCTCTTTCTTTCCTGGATTCATTCCTCCCTCCACACTTTCCATCACCAAGTAATTGTAGATTATTTTTATTGAGTAAATTTTAGATGATTTACCTCCTCATAACATAAAAGAGCACTTAATTTAATCAGTAAATGATTGAAAAATCATGTGGTCTAGTAGGTTAATTCAGAAGAGCTCTCTTGGATCCATGGTTGGAAACCTGGGCTGCACTTTAGAACCACCTGGGGGAGCTTTCAAAAAATCCCAACACACAGGTCTCATCCCACTCCAATTAAACCAGAATGCCTGGGTGAGGGTCCTGGGCATTGTCAGTTTTGTCAAGCTCCCCAGGTGACTACCATGTGCAGGCAAGGTTAAAAACCACTGGGTCTTCACTGAGTTTCCCACTTTTTCTGAATGTGAAGTTTCTTTCTTTCTTTCTTTTTTTTATTAGTAGGTACCAGAGATTGAACCTGGGACTTCATATGTGGGAAGCAGGTGCTCAACCACTGAGGTACACCCGCTCCCGCTATGAAGTTTCTTTTGATTTTGTTGAACCACTGAATCATCATCGATGAAGCCTGTGTGGTGGGACTGACCTGAAGTGGGGATTAGCAGAAGGAAAGGGAAGTCCTACCCACACGCTGCCCCATGCCTTCCCCTGAGACACGGGAGAGGCATGCAGAGCCGCAGCTGGCTCTGAGAGCCACCCGATAGAGCCTCGCCAGGCACAAGAGATGAGCTGTGCTGATAGTAACAACAGCAAACACAGCAGCCTCGACAGGGTCAAGTCCTTCCGCGTGCACACAGACAGAGGACGGGTGAAAAGTTCGCACTTGGAGCCTGACGGCCAAGGTGTCGCCTCCTAAGGCTGCACCACCTCCAGGAAGGTGCTTCACTTTCTGTACCTGTAAAATGCAGATAACAGTGCCCTCCTCTGGGTTTATTGGGGGAAATAAACACATGAGCACTTGAAATGCTCTTAGAAAAGTATACTAGCTAAAAAAAAAAATCCTCAGTTGTAAATGATACTTGGTTAAGTATTATATGGAATAAAGTGGACATTTTAAAACCAGCAAAGCTAAAAAAAAAAAAGAAAGAAAGAAAGAAAAGTATACTTATCAAAATGTTCAATAGAACGATACTGACCAATGTTTAATGCGGGAGACATTTTTGGCAGTCACAACCAGGGCTGGGGGTGGGGAGGTGGGGCGGGTGTGTTGCTGGCATCTGGTAAACAGCGGCCAGAGATGCTGTCAAACATCTCACAGTGCTCAGGACAGCATCTCACAATTATCAAGCCCCGTCAGTACTACTGAGGTTGAGAACTATTTAGCCATTTGCAGGTGAGGAAAGCACAGCTTAAAGGGGCTGAGTGACTTATCTAAGGCCTTAGAGCTGGTGGAGCCAGGATTTGAACCCAAGTTGGAAAATGCAGATGTGTGTTTATCATGCTAAGAGGCTATGGGACGTAGCATCACTTTTTAAAATGTGGGCACTTCTTAACCTCATCCCTAATTTTACCATGAGGTGAAGGTCTGTGGTTTTTGATCAACATTATCTGTGTGTATGTATATTTATGAATATGTGTGATACAGAAAGATGTGCTGTGTTGGAAATGCCAACACTCCTGGTTAACTTCAACTCTCACCCTTTCTCCTTATCAAGGAAAGAAGGAAAAAGGAGACTAAAGAACAGAGCAATGAAAAGATAAACTGGGATTGCTAGAGATATCAGGATGAATATGCATCTTCAGAAGCGTCCTGGGTGTATCCGGCTTCACCTTTTCCTGGAAACGCTGCATATATATTTCTGTACATTTACTGACCCAGACAAACGTGCCTTCTGGGTAATTTAACAGTAGTACGTATTTCATTTTCTAGGCTATTTCATTCATTTTCCAGAATCCATGATTAGACAAAAAACTGTAATGAACAGGCTGATACATTTCAGCAGACCTCCACAGTTAGGTTTAAAAGTTAGTGAAATGAATAAAAGGTACATTATCAAAGTGTGCTTTTTCATCTGGTAGAGGAATGGGAAATTGCATGACACCTAGCGCAGAGACTGTAATAAGACAGTACTAAGTGACAGGGTTTCTTTGCAAGTGTATGGGAACCTCAGGGTGGGCACCGTGGAACTCAACGAATCTCTCTTAATGCACCATTTTCACCTGAGGTTTCCTGGTGCAGTGCTCAGGCTAGGACGCTGGCAAAGCTGGTCTCTGCCCTCGCTCCAGAGCCACATCTGTTTTGCATAGTGCTCACTCCAGAGAGCTCTCTCTCCATTATGCATCTCCTAGTACAAATCTAATTTTTCACCTGCCTTTTTGTCTGTTGAAAGCGGTTCTCCCCATGCCCCTGCTCAGCCAGATCAGCTATGTAAATCAGCACCTCTTCCTGGATTGATTTTCTCAGTGAGAGGGGAGTCATTTGTGCTGTTTCTGCCTGGGAGTGTAATTCGAGCTGTTTCATTGTTAGTTTTTTCAGAGGCTATTTTAATTTCCATTTAGTGGGTCTTCTTTCTTTCACTTGCCCGGGATCTCAATCTGTTTCTACAGAGAATTGATTCTGCATTTGATAATAGCTTGTACTGAGAGTATATTCTGGAGTTTCCAATGACAGACTTGGTAAGTATGAAATACATGTACAACATGACAGTTTTTCAACACTTCTGGAAGAGACATAATGCTTTAATGTAGGAATAAAATTACCTGTCTGGTAATGGAAAGCTGAGAACACAATGATCCTTGCCTTTTCATCATAAAAGCAGTGAAAAAAAGAAATATAACGATGCCACTGCATTGCAAATAATCTGTCTCTTAGATATAAAAAGAAATCCATATATAAATGAAAATGGGGGTATTTCATGGCATACAATGCTTTTAGCTTATTGAAAATTGTAAATCAGTTACAAAATATTAAACTACTCTTTGGGGAATGGATGTGGCTCAAGCAGTTGAGTGCCTGCTTCCTACATGGGAGGCCCCAGGTTTGGTTCACAGTGCCTCCTAAAAACAACAACAATAAAAAAGCAATCAACAAGCAAACAGATGAAGGAGCCAACTCAGGGGAGCCGATATGGCTCGGTGGTTGAATGCCGGCTTTCCATATATGAGGTCCCAGTTTCAATCCTTGGCCCTGGTACCTTGAGAAAAAAAAAAAACTAATATTTTACAGAAAGGTAAAACCAATTTATTCAAATATTGAGAGCACTATAAACTTTCTTCCTATCCTAGATCAAAAAATAAGATTAAAACATATTAGTATATTAGAGCAATATAATTAGCCTTAAAAATAACTTTACCTATTTTTATTATAAGGATATGTTTCTAGGCATGGGTTTATATCTTTTTATTTCATTTATGATCATTCAAAAGTAATTGCCTTACGGATTTTTAAGCTTACTTTAATAGATATGCAGTAAATGTTAATTTCATACTTAATAAATCAATTGCAATTTGAGCATCTTAAATCGTGCCAGTTTACTCCATGTTTGAATACAGAAAGATTTTAAAAGTTATCTGTTGGAAAATAAACTTATGGAAGTATTAAAGCTAACTTTGAAACTTTAATAGATTTATCCAATTACCTGAAAATAATCTAACCTTCAAAGTTTCTCATTAAAGCAACAAAATATTCAAGGCCAGAAATTTAAATTAAATTTAATATAATTATATTAGTTTTGAACAAATGTATTAAGCTTATACATATATAGTTGTGAATGTTCATTTTAAACTGAGAAATTTTAGCCTTTAAAAAATAGTTATTTAATTCTACATACTAAACATTGAAGTCACCCCATACATAAAATTAAAAATTATTTTCCTTATTTGAAATATAGGAAGAAAAAATGGAAATAGCTAATTTAGAAATAAAAGCAGATTTAAATAATACTAAAAGAGAATTGTTATGAGACAAATTGTAGATAAAGGGAATATATTTTAACTAATAATGCACATCAGACTTTTATAATGGCATTTCATGTTCACCTGCTCATGGATAAAAGGAATATGCATATTACAAACAAAATGCCTAAGTTCAACCAATTGCAATTATATTTAAACTCAAGATTCTAAGTATGGGATGATGAAATATAGATCATGTTTTAAAATTAAATGATTTCCTGGAGAACTATTCCCTACCTCCCCTAACTTCCTTCTTGGTCAAGAACAAGTCTTTCTAAATTTGTGAGTTTTCCAAATCATTGAGACTTAATTGTTCAATTGTCAAAACATCAACATTTTGCCTTTTTATTTAATGGAACACTTTCTTTTTTACTAAAATAAAGAAAAATGCAGAATATAATGTAGCAAGCATCAATCTAATCACATACCTAGATTTTAAATTTTGCCATATATCTGCCTTATAGAAGAAATAAAATCTTATAAAGTCCATTTTGTACCTATCCCTATCCTATATCCCTCTTCCTTCCCTCCCCAGAAGTAGTTTTCTGAAGTTAGTGAATACGTATTACTATTCATGTTTTTATGCTGATCTGCTTATTTATCTCCTAAAATGTCATACACTCTTCTATAACCAACTTTTTAAGTTTTGTTATGCTTTTTTCACTTCTGAAATGTAAACGATGTCATGCATTTTAAAGTGTATATATATGTATCTATAGATCTGTCCCTGTGTGTGTGTGTGTGTGTGTGTATATATATATCACAAATGTATATTTTAATAATTATAAAACACTCTTGTCCTACTATCTAGTTTAGGAAATAGAACGTAGCCAGTCACTTTGAAGCTTTTGCGTGCCCTTCCCCGATCTCATTGTCCCCTTCCTTACCCTGATATACTCAAGTTAGGTACTATCTAGCCAAAATTGTGTGTTCCTTAACCTAAATGTTTTGTTCTTTGTACACATTCCTAAACAGTGTGTTGCTGGGTTTTTTCTTGGTATTGACTGTACATAAAGAAAATGAATTGTGTATAGTCTTCCATGACTTGCTTTTTCATTCAATAATATGTTGTTGGCACTCATTCATGTAGCTTTAGTTCATTCATACAGATTGCACTGTATAAATATATAATGCTATTATATATTTAACCATTTTAATAACAATGAGTATTTGCTTTTTTTTTTTTTATTTCAATCAATGCTGTAAAGGACATTCTTGGACAAATTTCCCAGGGTCTATAGGTAGGAGTGGAGAGGCTGGATTGCAGCATGTGTGTGTTCAAGTTTTCTGGGTAATGACAAATTGTTTTCCAAAGTGATTTTGCCAGTTTTATATTTCCATACGTAAATACGGAGTTCCTATTTCTCCACATTTATGCCAGCACTGGGCATGATTAAACATTTTAACTTTTTGTCAGTCTGGTGACTGAAAAATGGAAATTTATTTTGGTTTATTATTTAAACTTCCGTGGTTATGAATGAGGTTGATCACCTTTTCATATGTTAATTTGGTCATTGATGCTCTCTTGTCTGTGAAACACATGTTCAGGTCTTTTGTCCTTTTAGCTATTTGGGTGTTTATCTTTTCATACATTATTTGTAGGAGTTCTTTATTTATATATTCTGGGTATTAATCCTTTGTATATATAATAATATTCACCTGGTATCTACTGGTACTGCTCTGTGCATTTTAATTGGTGATGACTATACTATACTTGTGGTTGAATATTTTGAAGAACAGTCACTTTTATTTATATTTGTTGCAAATACTTTCCTCCAGTTGGTGGTTTATATTTTCACTCTTCTTTTTGGTGTCTTTTTTTTTTAATTTTTTATTCATTTTTTAAAAGTATTACATTCAAAAAATATGAGGTCCCATTCAACCCCACCACCCCCACCCCACTACTGCCCCCATAGCAACACTCTCTCCCATCATCAAGACACATCCATTGCATTTGGTAAGTACATCTCTGGGCATCACTGCACCTCATGGTCAGTGGTTCACATCATAGCCCATACTCTCCCACGTTCCATCCAGTGGGCCCTGGGAGGATCTACAATGTCCGGTAATTGTCCCTGAAGCACCACCCAGGACAACTCCAAGTCCCGAAAACGCCTCCACAGCTCATCTCTTCCTCCCATTCCCCGCATTTGGCGTCTTTTGAGGAAGAGAAGTTCTTCATTTTAATGAAGTCAAACTAATTTACTAAGGATTTCACAGTTTTTATAACTTGTTTAAGAAATCTTTCTCTATGCTGAGGTCATAAAAATTTTATATTAGGTTTTTTTCTAAAAAAAAGTTTTTCCTTTCACATTAGAGTCCATTTGGATTTGACTTTTCTGTAAGTTGTGCGATAGATATATTCTCATCTTTTTCCGTGTCATTAACAGATTGGCACGGGCCTCTCCTCAAAGACTTCCAAGTTGTAGCATGAGTATCCCCCAACTTTATCTGTTCCCACTAACCAAATTTCTCCCAATTGTCTGACGGTCCTCACAGCTTCCATCATCACTTCTGAACCGTGTCACTACTATCTTTACTGTTTGATTCCATGGATTGAGTCCCATTTTCTTACCCTGCTTTTCTTGTTTCTACTGCTTCTTAGTTCTGGGCTGACATTGAAGGGTTCACCTTTTAGAAACCTTCCCCACTGGTCAGGAGAGTCCCCTTTTTCTATGCAGAGTTATAATATTTAGGTCTTTGGTCCTTGAAGTTGTTATTTGTTGCTGTGTATTCAGAGGCTCCTGGTTTATATTGCTTCCTTGTCCTCCTGACTGATATTCAAAGGCTAGTCTCCAAAAAAAATAGACATTTTATTATAATCACAAGATTTGAAGGACAGACTTAACACATAACCCAATCCCCTACCATATCAACTAACTGGTAGGATCCAGGGGGACCTGAAGAGGTAAGCACACTCTGCACTGTAGGGTCCCTGGAATGTCAGTGACAGAGAGAAGATAGGGCCAGTACTAGATGCCAAGGTCCAGTTAACATGGTGGGGTCATGTAGCACTGTGGCTAGGATGCTGAGGTTTATGCATGGCAGGTAGGATTCACATCCTAAATCGGATAGATAGTGACAATGTAGCTTCTTCTCGAAATGTTCTGTATCTCTCATCCTGGCCAATTCACCATCTTGAAAGATCAGACCTGGCCAGACCTAGAGCACTGATCTCCTGGGCTGTTGCAGATAATTGAAAGAAATCTCAACAAAACCAGTAAGAGGCAGCTAGTCCTGGGGAGATTCATCTGAAAGCCACAGGAAAGACTCTTAATCTGGACAACAGAAAATAATGCCACAGGAGTATGACCAAAGACTAAAAGAGGTCAGTTCAAGGGACAAAACAGCTGGGGTCCAGGACTGTGTTTCAAAGACAGGAGCCTCCTTATCAGAAAATATGGGAGAAATAGGCAGTCACACAGCTAACTGCTATGTCCCTTAATTAATTCCTTGACTAATGAAAGTTCTCATGGCTGTTCTTTTCTGCTAGGTCACATGGTGCTGCAGTTTTCTGATAACTATAAAATATATGTTGTCCATATGAGATTCACAGTTACACAGTAATTTCTTTATAAGAACAATATGGACCCAATTACAAATACAGCCTTTCAAGCCATACTGATGTAAGACCCTGGTTCAAAGTCCGTGTCTTAGGGCACTCTAACCATACACCATAGCCAAGCCTACCTCCCACAGCAAAGCATGAGCTGAAGAAGCAAATAGCTTCAACTGGCTAGGAAATGATAAAGCTGACCAAATTTGTTTCCACTATCACCATATAAGCTTCAAGACTTTCCCAAAATACATATCCTTACTGATATTATTCAATTATTCATTTTCACATATATTTATTCAACAACCATTTAATAACATCTTCTCTGTGTTCAACACCTTGCTAGTGTTTGAAAATAAAGATAAGCCTTGGATGTAGGAAATGGGGGCAGAATGTGATGCCCACACTGGCTATTTAAAGGATATACAGGTTTTTGAAGCAATGAAGACAATTCATATGTGACAGAGACTTGCTCATAGGCACTGGAAGACTGATAACATAGAAAATTTCCTTTATTCTCTGTGGGAGACTATATGTAAAAAGTTGTCAAGTCTATTTTTTAAAAACTTAAGGCTTCACAAAAGCTGCATCACAGAGTCACAAATTCACTTTTTGACAATGCTAAGGTGAGCAGATACACCAACAAATTATACAAAAGTCACCTACTATGATGCATAACATTAGAAAGTGGGAAATTTCTTTTCTAAACCCTTGAAAGACTCACAAAGTACAGCCACCAGCCTTCTGCACATGGAATTGCCCTGCATCTTTAGGACATTTGTTCAAACAGAAGCAAGACCATACTGTGCTTTTTCTCCCAGCTCCCACTTTTTCTGTCTTGAGCCTTGAATGTTATTCAAGATAAAGCTCTCCCTTGTTTATAGGACATAATATGCTACTGACTGAATGGTCCTGCTTTTCATGACAAAGTACTTGTCTGTTTGAACATGTTCAGTTTGGGATGCACGCCACTCAATATTCAGCTTGAAGTTAATAAGTCTTGGTGCACGATGTCCACAATTGAACATTTGCATAATGGATATTATGTCCTTTTGCCTCAGCAATCGTCTAATAAATGAATATTAAGCAACAATTTCCAGGCTGCTCAGCACATGGTGAATGTCCATCCTTCATATTCTGGGCTTAATATTCTCCTAGATTTTTTCTACCCCTGAGATGAAACAATATGCCTCATGGGACAATAAAACATCAGGAATTGATACAATGTATCGAAGAGACAAATGTCCACTGAGTATGAAGCTTATGCATATTGGCAGAATCAGAATCTTGCCTTCTTATTGTGGTTTCTTCCAAACTATTGAAGCACTACCTTTCTCCCCCAAAAAACTATTTATGGTATAATATCATGTATTATAATTGGTACATCAGATGGTGGCATTTTGTGGGACTGCTATTAACAACAACTTAAAAAATAATTGATAGCATTTGTAAAATAGATTATTATCAGGGGACATTATCACAGGTGGAGAAAGTGGTTGAGCCACTAGCCAATGTTTCAAAAAAAAGCCCTTGGAGATGGCCAATGCACAGACACTAAATGTAAAGATTGTAAATAGGAGTTTAGATCCAGAATTCTTCCAGCATACCTTTCCTACCCAGTTGTCATCTCCTGTTTAGCACCACCATATACAGAGGAAGAAAGGAAAGGGCATAGGATATATTGGGGAAAAAGAGCAGGAAAGGGCAAAGAAATTGAAGTTGGGAAAATATGTGCTACAAATAAACCTCCCTTGTCAATTTTGCCATGGCACACCTTTCATCTTACTATTCTCTGAAAAGCTTTTGTTTGCATGTATTAATACAAAACAGTTGGAGTCATCCTCCAGACTAATCAAAGGTTGGAAAGAGAAATACGTATTTTTACAATGAAAAGATCTGGTGGTCACCATCTTAACTCAGTGGTCAGCCTTAGCATCATTAATGGTAAAACAACAAATGCTGTCTGCCTCCTGGGATGATACAATGTGACAGGCACTGCCCCTCCATGAAGCATTTTGATCTGACTTTCAGTTTACAAGAAATACATGGGATAGAGGAACAAGTTCAGTGAGACCACAAGGAAGCAATCAGGCAAAAGAGGGGATGTGGACCCTTATCTTAAGAAACTTCAGAAGAATAACAGCCAAATGGAATGGGTGGTCCTTGAGCAAATCCTGGTTTAAACAAACCATCTATAAAAGATATTCTTTTGGTAAGTGGGGAAATTAGAATATAGGCTATGTATTACATGTTATGAGGGAATTGTTGTAAATCTTGTTAGATGCCAAAATAGTACTGTGGTTTTGTAGGAAAACATTCTCAGTTTTTAGAGATACATAGTAAAAGGTTTAGGTTGAAAATGTTTTGACATCTGTAATTTACTTTAACAGATGTCTGTTTAACAGATTATTTCTTGCTCCCTAAAGCCATAGAAGAGGGACTTTGCTCCACACAGATTTTGGGACCCAGGTTGATAGATGCTCTGCCATTTTCAACATTCAGATTCCTAACTGGCCCTGGATGTCAACATCCAGCTAATAGATGAGGAAAGAAAGAGAGCTGAGGATTACACTGAGGGTATTTATGGATGCCTGCTAGTGGTGTCCATCATTTATCTCATATTCAATTGGCAGGAACTTAGTCACCTAATCTTATGCAAATGTAAGGGAAGCTGAGAAATGCAATCTAGCTGTGAATTCAAGATGACAGGAATATAGATTTGGTGAGCAGGTATCTGTGTCTGCCATGTGTATCCTTTCGACAAAGAATAATTTAGGGGAAGCTATAAGTGGATGGGGAGAGAAAGAATTGGTTGTTCTTAGTCACCCAATAATCAGAGTGTAATCCCCAAAGATACTTCCAATTCTTAAACAATTAAACACACACACACATATAAAGCTTCTCTAAGTTGTGGACACATGGAAATGATAAAATATGTATATGTAGATCAGAGTCTTTAGCAAATATGTGTAGCAACTGGTGTCACCAATTAGTTTACCAAAGGACAAGTCACTATATTTCTGCATTGGCATTTACAACCACCTTCCCAAGGGTTGTTTTTTTTTAAGATTCATTTTTATTTTATTTATCTCCAACCCCCCAGTTGCACTTTCTGTCTGCTTTCTGTGTCCATTTGCTGCACGTTATTCTGTGTCTGCTTGTATTCTCGTCTTCTCTTTAGGAGGCACCAGGAATCGATCCCAGGACCTTCCAATGTGGGAAAGAGGCACTCAATTGCTTGAGCCACCTTAGCTCCCTGGTTTTATTGTGTCTCTCACTATCTCTCCTCAGTGTTTCTTTTTTGTTGAATCATCTTGTTGCATCAGCTCTTTGTACGGGCCAGCTTGCTTTCACCGGGAAGGTACAGGAACCAAACCTGGGACCTTCTTTATGGTAGATGGGAGCCCAATCACTTGAGCCATATCTATTTCCTTTCCCAATGGTTTTATAAGCTTTGAGCATTAGAGTTTTATTTTGAGGGTAAAACTGAGGAACAGTAATGGAAAACAGGGCAGAAATAGGAGGAGGAATATGGCATGAAGCTAATATCAATTTAGTATTTTGGATGGCCTGTCATTTATCTATGCCTGTGTGGAATAAGTTATAAACATTCTTCCATTGCAACATTTTGTTCTGTTAATTGGACTTGCTAATACTTTTGCCATTCACCAGCCACCATGTCAGCTTTAGTATACACACCATAGGTTGTCAAGCCTTCTACATTGTTGTAACCCTTTAAATGATTGTTTAAATAAGAGAACACAAAATATCCTTATTGAGTTTGTAAAAGATACCAATTTGTTCTATTGAAAATATAGAGAGAAAATGTTTTTTGAAATTGGATTTTAACCTCAAGGTATCCTTGGCAGTAGTAATAGAAACAAAGTATAAAAAAGAATAAGGTTCAAATTATACAACAAAGCACATATGTATACATGTGCACTCGTACACACATAAAATCAATAAGCTGGCAATAAGGAACATATTAGGATGTGCAGGTGTGATTTTTTTACCTTTCCTTTTGACAACCCCACATAGAAAATATCTGATTTCCTAATGAAAAGATATTACTGTGTGTGTGTGTGTGTCTTTGTGTAGCAATAAATGAAAGGAAATCATATGCTAGGTTTATTTTCACTAGCCAAGTTTGAAGACATTTTCTGACCTTGCCTGAGGCTTCACGGATTTTGGATATTAGATCGGCAACTGGTATGACGTTACTGAAGAGCACGTGACCATCTTAAACTCTGAAAAACAGTAAGGATAAGACTGCAAGTCTATACAATGGCTAAATCAGCAAAATAATTCTACTTTGTTTGCCTAATGTTTCAACCTAATGCACAGTCTAAATCATATTTTATATTGAACACTTTATATAGTGCCCTTTAAATATCTAATAGAAAACTAAGCTCTGAGCATTTATTTTCAACCTCAATTTAGTGTTTACTGACCTAAATAGGATGCCACTTGAAATCAGAATGGCATAATTTTCAGGAATACAATTTTTAAAATGAAAGAGGCCGTCATTACTATCAAAAAACAACTTTAATCTCTTTACTTTAAATGCCAGAAGTGTTAAGAACATCATTTCACTACTTTGGGCTATAAGGTTATTTTAATCAATAGTTATTTATATCAGAAAATAAACCAGAGAATAAGAATAAAAAAGAAATGACCCATTAGAAGGATTAGAGTTACTTCACTGTGATGTTTATCTGATAAAAATCTAATACATATATATTTTTTCAGTAAATGTCTTCTAAATTTTCTCAACTCTCTTTTATGCATCATCAATTAACTAAGTTTTACAAATTTCCTATAGTTTGAAGGTGATGAAAGTTTAAAATATCTTTTTGGAACATTTAGGAAAAAAATATAAAAGTGTGCATGAAATCAGCACTGCTTTTTGAAAAGATTTAGTCCCATGATCTTTAGCAGTTAGCCTTTACATGTCCTTTCTGAATGGGAGCACAAAGTTTAAACTTTAATGTTTAATTTAAAGACTTCTTGTTTACTGTTGTTGGGCCAAGGCAACTTTAGGCCCATTGACATACATGAGAAGTAAAAGGAAATCAAGATGTGATGCCAGAACCAAACATTTAAAATCCTTAGGAATTCTGTTCCTGGAGAACATTTGAGTTCAACAGTCCAAGGAACCAATCAGACATGCCCACACACAAACACACTACATACATGCAAACACACACATACCATGCATGCATATACACAGACACATACATACACAGTCACCACATATACACATATGTCATACAGACATACACACCACACACATACATACAACAGACACACACACACATAGCCATACAAGTCACACACTTAGTATTTAAACACACATCATAAACGCACACATATATATACTACACAAATGCAAAAATACTTACTACACATATACACACCAGATAGACATATATATTTATCATGCGCATACACAAACCCTATACACCACACACATACATACACACATATCACAACCACATACACAAATAAACCATATACAGGCGTGGACTTGGCCCAGTGGTTAGGGCGTCCGTCTACCACATGGGAGGTCCATGGATCAAACCCCGGGCCTCCTTGACCCGTGTGGAGCTGGCCCATGCGCAGTGCTGATGTGCACAAGGAGTGCCCTGCCACGCAGGGGTGTCCCCTGCGTAGGGGACCCACACGCACAAGGAGTGTGCCCCGTAAGGAGAGCCGCCCAGCACGAAAGAAAGCACAGCCTGCCTAAGAATGGTGCCGCCCACATGGAGAAATGACACAACAAGATGACGCAGCAAAAAGAAACACAGATTCCCGTGCCGCTGACAACAACAGAAGTGGACAAAGAAGACGCAGCAAATAGACAGAGAACAGACAACCAGGGTGGGGGGGAAGGGGAGAGAAATAAATAAATAAATCTTAAAAAAAACAAACAAACAAATATACCATATACAAACAACAGGCACACACATACACATATCACACACTTATACACCCAAAGCCCTCTCCCACACACTACACACCACATTTCACATACCTGCATATACCAGATATACACACATACCCACCACACACACACACATACATACACATTTCTACACATATACACTTACCAGCCTAAGATAAACAGGTGGAAAGTCTTCAGTAGAATATTCCATTTATTTTTCTTCACTGTATGCATGAACAAAAAATTGTAATTGAGAATTTGTCCTGATATTTCCAAACACTCATCTGTATGTATAAGGCATGGTTAAAAAAAAAAAAAAACAGAGGCCCTAGATTTGCTTTCATTTTATTATGCAACAAAAATTGCAAAGAGACATTTTTCTATTTGCTTCTTAGCCTTTCTGTTCATCTTTTAAGTAGATACCATCTCATATTTCTAGAATGATTTACAATTTACACAGTGCTTTCACAAGAACAGTCTTTCATAATCCACTTAGTGATGTATTGGGGTATATATGACTATCCTTGTACTACAGGTGAGGAAACCGAAGCTCAGGAAGTTTAAATGTCTTGCCAAAGAGCCCAGGGCTAGGAAGAAACAGGGCTACAGTTGTAAACTAAGTCTAAGGCATTTGCTCTTCCTACAAGATTTTTCCTGTCTTTATCTGCCTCCATAACTGTACCATGGGTCTGAGGATAATGTTTCTGCACTCTGAACTCCTTGAAGGCTGGATGCTCTTTAATTTCTATTCTCAGCTATTGCCACAGACCTCGTCAGCATTAATTACAGGAAGACTTAAGTGCCCGGACATGGTCATTCTTCCCATAGTGCCCAATCCCACAGCCGATTCAGGTACAGCTTGTCCTCAGGGATTATGGGACTGTTTTAGACCATCTCTGAGAAGATGCTCATATCTACAGACATCACACAGTTGTCTACTTATCAAAGCAACCAAAACGTAGAAGAAACATAGATTTGAGAGCTCGGGAAAGTTTGCTAGTCATCTACAACTTTCATGCTGCCCTACATAGTGACTGGCACATAATTGACACTTAAAATTATTGTTGCATACAATATGTATATTAGGTGGCACTGAAGAAATTAGCAAATTGATTTCATTCATGTGTCTACCAGGATTTCTCCAGAACGGAATTTAAGATCCTAGAACCTCCTCCCTCTCTCTCCCTCTCTTCCTTCTTCATTGACTAGCTCATTTGTCTTATCTACAGAATGGAAGATAAGACCCTAGACCCCCTGCCCTATCCTTTCCTCCTTCTTTCCTTCCTTTTGCATTGGCTACCTTATTTGTCTTATCTTTAGGCAATGAATTGTATGTACTTGTGTACCTTCACTTAAGGGAATGATTCTAAAAGCTACAGATGTCAATTCTCCCATGTGTAAACCACACCACAGTCAATTACAAAGATCAGGCCGTAGCGTTGGTTGTTCAGAAAAGTATTCATTCCAGATATGAATGAGCAGGAAATAATTGATAGAAGTTGCTACTTGGCATTCAGAAGCTCTCTCTTCACTAATTCTTATCATTTATCAAAATTCCGGCAAGAAAGTCTACTTCTCCACTTATTAAGGTGTGTACTTGTTTAAAAAAAACAAAAAAAAAAAAAAACCCCACAAACTGCATTACCTAACCCTATACTCTGCATACAGCAGGTATATTTGAAATATTTCTCTGACTTTGATGAGGAATCATACTTAGGCACGTGGGTAGATACTCAGGAAGGATTTGTGTTTCAGAGAAACAGTAATTTGGCATTGAGGACCTTCCTTTAGCTTCTTATGAAAAGGCTTTATCTTCTGGGATTACCCAGAATGACCTTGCCCTTTATTTTTCTCACCTTCCAGAACTGCCTCTGTACTCAACTTATAACGTTTTCCCCACCAAGAAGAGTGGGTCTTTCCACCTAGTCAAGTGCTACACATTTTAAGGCATACTTGAATATCAGCAGCTCTCATGAAGATACCTCTAACTATTCTTTACTGCATTAATATTTCCCTATGCTTGCATAGCACTAAATACTATACTATCACTTTGTCATTTAAACATAAACCATTCAATATTATTTAGCCTCCCTTTGTATAAATCTTTTCTACTATGTATGCCTATGTTAGTATGTTACAACTATTTGAAGGTGAATATATTTCTTACATTTATAATATATACTTCAAAATACCACATACATTTCTGGAGTGCATAGTGGTTACAAAATAAATGTAGACTTGAAGTAAACTGATGGCTTGAATCCCTCTTCATATACACTTACCTTGAAGGACCATGAATAATTAAATCTTATTTACACACGGCTTATTTTCAGCTTTTACTGGTTAGTTGAGGGTTCATTGCAATTTAATGTTTTATTAATGACATATTCAACATGTTGGTAAATTTTCCTGAGGTATGTGGATGATGCTTAAGATGGAGTCATTCCTAGAAATCAGAGGGGAGATGCAACCTGGAGATGAAGTCATTGAAAATGAGCTTAAGAAATCAAATTTTAAAAATTAGATTATACTATATATAGTAAAAAATAAAGTCCAAAGAAAATTACCCAGAAATATCTTGAGAGAGCAAAACTATCCCCGATTCTCACATAGATTTGAACCCCTGCACCCATGAATCTGCTTTCTCTTGCCCCATTCATCTACCCTGTTCCCCCACCCAGAGCTCCCTCTCCACCAAAGGCAGCCCCTTCCTACCCTCACTCTTCCTCACACCCTACATCTTCACTCCTTTCTTCTATCTCAGATCAACACCTCTTCACACAATCCTGTTCTTTCCTCCTCTTCTTGAAAAGAACCCTCTCTTTGCTGAGGCCTCTGAAAAGTTTACTCATGAGTCCAGGTTCCACTGAGCACTTCCTTTTCCAAACGGGTATAGACTATATTTTCTATCCAAACAATTTAGCATCTGATTACTCTTATGTTAATCTCTGTTTTCTCTGCACAATTCCTATCTTCCTGGTAGACAGTAAATTTATTGAGTGCAGGGTATGTGTAGCAGAACTTGAGCATGAAGTAGATGCACATTAAAGTGCCTATGGGAAAAATAAGTGTTCCTTTGTCTGGGATCACTACAAAAACTGTTCAGCATACAAGGTGCATAGCAGTCTAGTAAAGTGTTAATCTTTGCCTGAGCAATAATAGCTACTCCTATTGTGTTATATTCTAAGGGTGATTTCCTTATACCAGCTAATTTAATCCAAACAACTTTGTAAGGTGAATATTGTTATTAAGCCCCATCTTAGAGGTACAGGAATTGAAATTTTAAAATTTGGCTAAGGTCAAAGAGCTAATAGATGATGATACGACTATCTGAGCTCAGGTAGGCTGACTAGAGCCCATAGTCATCAGTCTAGACTCCATTCCTCCCCCCCACCCCCCAACCCCCTGGCCCCAAGTGCTGATACCAGAGTCAAAAAGGGGAAACAAACTTTTAGTGATTGTTATGCTTTTCAGATACACTGTGTGGTCCATCTTGTCCATGGCTCAGGCATCAAGTACTCCAAAACTAAGATGTGTCTGAATGGGACACCAATATAAATTTCAAGGTTGACCAAAGACATGAAGATTAATGATGTTTACTGATTAGAAGAAAGGAGCATTCCCATTGCTTGGCAAAACCTTTCAGCACTGAATTACAGCATAAGGATAAGAGAAAATAAAGCCAAAGAAAGGGATGCTTGCATGGGGGGCGGGGGGCAGGGGAGCAAGATACTAAAAGGGAAGAGGGCAGAGTTATGAGAAAATGTGATGAGAGTAAAGACTGCAACCAAAAATAATGACAGTGAGAATCTGAGGTGACCATGAGGGAGAGAAGGGGGAAAATAGCAGCTAAAACAATACAGTCCTTGAGGACTCCAGTAGCCTTGCTGAGCTCTCCTGAGGATACCACAGGGCCCAATGGGGTGAGTTGTCACTAGGACAGCAGCAGCAATCCAGCAGCATTGTCCAATAGAATTCCATGACCAGGGAAAGGGTCAATTTTACACTGTCCAATATGGTGGCCACCAGCCACATGTGGCTATTGAGCACTTGAAATGTGGCCAGTGCAACTGAGGAACTAACCTTTAAATTTTCTTCAAACTTAATTTATATGTGAAAAGTCACATGTGGCTAGTGACCACAGTATTTGACAGCCCACGTCAAGCACTTTCAGGTGGCAAAGTGATTCTAGGAACTTCCCTAAAAAACCACATTCTCAGTCTAGGGTATAGGATCAGTTTACATTCCATTTCATAATCCCCTTACTCTCTGATGGCACAGAACAATATACGGATGTTCAAAACTCAGATTATGAGTGATTAAGAAAAGGCCATATTACATTCTGTTTACTAAAGCAGTTAAAAACCTGTATAATACATTGGTTTTTTTTTTCCTAATTCAATGTGATTTAAGTCATAAATTTCAGCGCCTAAAAGTTTAACCTTCGTTTATTTACAAAACCTTATGCCTTGACCAATCCCCTAATATCGAGAACTATACAATCAAAACGAATGCATAAGGCTTAGAATCTTTAGTCAAACATTCAAAGACAGAAGCACATGATAAACTACAGTTACCTGCTGTTAAAAAGTATTTTATATCCTATTCAATTCAAGTTTTAAAAGCCATATTTAATGACAGATAAATGGTAGTTCCCTATGCAGGATGACAGGCTTTAAAATGTGACTCCTGCATGCAAGTTGAAGGGAAATTTCTGGTTGCTGGGCCAGGGTTTGGGGCTTTGAAGGTCAGCATTCTTAAGTAGGAAATTTGCATTAGTGTCTGGGTGTTACAAGAGCTGCATAAATTACCTATCACAATGGCCAGGGCTTTCAGAGATCCTTCCCGGCAGATATGGTGAGGGTGGGGGAAGAGAGAGGGAGGCTCACTCTCTATTTTTCTTGTCAACAATATATGTTGTCATGTTTTCTCCCATAATTTTTTCTCAACATGAATGCTGTCTTCATACATATTTTGCTTTTTGTTGTTTGCTCCAATTCATCACATGATTGCCCAGGAGAGCCTGACCTGTGATAATACTCAGACTCTTACAGATATCCCAGCCTTGTGACACGACTCACTGTCTTGCAATGTGGGGATCCTTTATAGGCCAGCCTAATGCTACACATTTTAATTGAAATTCCCTACATTTTGGAATAAATCCCATATATCTGAGAGCAGGTGATAAATAGGCAAATCTTACCTACTAGATTAAGAAGGTATGCATTTATTTACAGAGACTCATGGAGTTTAATAAAAAGCTATTCCCCTGCCCCTTACATCATATTACTGATATATATCTCCAATTAAGAAGATTTTTCTCGAGAAAAATCTCATTTGGAATCAGCATTAAAATTGGCTTTTCTCCAAGATGAAATAATGAAGTTGGCAAAATCAGTTTTCCATACTCCCCCACATCTCCTGTTTTGCTGCTCACAGCGCGTTACCAGCTCCTTTGCATAGTCCTCGGATGCTCCAGACCTTTGGCGTCTTTCCTTGCATTAAGATATTCCTTGTAAGGTGCTGTATTCCCTCTTCTTCTAATATATACTTTTTTATTAGAGAAGTTGTGAGTTTACAAAACAATCATGCATACTGTGCAGATCTCCTGTACATCACCCCTTCACCAAAACCTTACATTGTTGTTGGACATCTACTACAGGTTATAAAAGAACATCTTTAGACTATTACCATAACTATGGTTCGTTGTGTACGTTTGGTATATTTTTCCATACTCCCTTTTTATTATGTATTGACTCTTAATAAACAATGTCTTGTTAACTTTCACAGCATCATCTTTGTTAGGGGACTTTTCTGGTAACAGTGTTACCGGTTAAATGAGAAATGTGAATGGAGGGTAGCTTGGCTTCACGGTGGGGTGGAATGGGGCATATTTCATCCGAAGAGGAATTCTTACTTCCTCTGATAGCTTAATTTCCTGGAAGCTGTCTGCACCTCTACCTCTGTGAAGGTTTTGCTTCAATCAGTGGGTGTTTCATTCAGGGGACTGGTCCTTGCACATGAAGGGCTCTACTTGTCGGTAGAAAAAGTGGTCATTACCACAGTGGAATAGGCACTGTTGTAAGCCAGATACCTGACCTGTCCATCAGAACCAGTAGAGATGTCTGAATCAAATGAACACAACCCTTATTTTCAGAATGGGGACTAAAAATGTATTTAGATCATTCAAAACACCAATATCAGTCAGGATAGGCTAGGGTATGCTGCTATACTGAAAAACAAAACAATTATTAGTGACTTGTTACCATAGAGTGTATTTCTAGCTTGTGCTCCATAGATGGGCTGGGGGCACTGTTCCACATCACTTTCTCCAGGGATCCAGGCTGGGAGAGCAGCCATTGTAGTTAATCTTGGCAGTCACTATGCCAGGGGGGAAAGAGCTCTGGAAAGTTCACACTAGAAGTGCAATGCTTAGCCCCAAAGTGACATATGTTAGCTCCATTCACAGCTCATTGGCTGGAACTAGTCGTAGTGTTCACCCAGTCACAGACCCTGGAAATTTGCCTGAAAGGGAGGAAAATTGTACATATGTGACTAATAGCACTCTTTTAAGTATATGACTTTCATAAGATAATAAGCCCAGGTGTGGCAATAGTCAGGAAGGGAAAAAAAAAAAGAGTGAGGTATCCAAGGATCATTATCAACAGCCTGTGATTGGTTGGTTTCCACAATTCATCAGTGGAAATTTATTGAGTAACTGATATATGCTAGGCTTTGTAAATATAGAGGTTGAAAGGCACAAAGTGACCAAAGAATCAAAAAAGAATAAAAGTAGAGATGAGGAACGAGGGCCACTGGGGGATTCTTTAAGTTTGGAATTTTATAAGAACAAAGTATTAGTTGAAATTAACTAAATGTATATTATGGAAAGAACTGTATTCATGTTACTAAATAGTTCACTTAATCATAAATAAATTTATGGCAAGTCATTCATAACCTCAAACATGAGTGGCCAGAGAAGCCTCTTTTTCCTAGACCTGGTTTAGATTATCTTATTTTGTTGAACTGGTCTACACTATCTGCTTAAGAATTCTGGGCTAGTCCATGTCAGTCTGTCACCTTTTATCATCAGAGCTGAGGTATTCGTTACAGAGTTCCCAGTTTTTTCTTCCAAATGGTAAAACTTCATTTTTCAATGCATAGAGACTTTCTACCTTATTTATACAGACTTTACTAAATGAATATATATTTCTCTGGCTATTTTTCTTTTTAACTTATGCAACAAAAATCCATAAGTTATAGGAAATGTTGGGGATTCCCCAGCATGAATGTATTCTGGGTAGAACCCATCCATCTGTGAATGTCTTGTGCAGCTAACATAGAAGAGTTATAAATAGGTCTGATTGAACCAGATGAAATTGCCATTTTTATATGTCCAATGGTTGAATATTGTGCAGTCTATGGCTTTAGATTTTAAAACAGTCTTTAAGGAGGCATATCACTTTAATATTCTTTCCCATTAGTTAAAATCCCCAGTTGGGAAGAAGGATGCAGATGCCGGATTCAGACAGTCCTGAATTTCCATCAAGGCTCTCCTTTTCTTAGCTACTTGGCCATATGTGGACCCTCTGGCCTTCCATTTCCTTGGAGCATAAAAATAATATTAATCTCACGACAATGTTGTTTGGTGATTGTGTATGAAACACCTGTAAGTACCGTTCCTGGTCGTCTAATGAATGCTTCCAAATGGTATTATAGTTTTACACATTATTTCTTCTCATTTGCAAAGAGTGCTGACTGCCACAGCTACTTGAAAAATCACCCACTTATAACCAAATTCTGCCTTGCTGGAGTTTCCCTGATGAACTGTTCCATGCCCACTGTGTGTATTGCAGACACAGTTGCTCGTACCCTTCCAGGATCCATGAGACCTTTTCCAGCCTCCACATCACAGCAAAGGCTTCCAAGTTCATCCCAGAGGAAGGAAGAACCAAGAAGAGGAGCTAAGAAGGAACAGGAGGAACTCTTGCATTTCCATGGTAGCATGGTAATCTTGAGAGGAGAGACATAAGGCAAGGACTAGTAAAAGTACAAGACCAGGTCAGAATAAGGGGAGCCTAATTTTCCATGCTCTTCATATCCATGTACTTTTGTCCTTTACCCCTCTTTTGGAGGTACTGAGTAAGAAATGAGATACAGGAATTCTCTAACCTATTTTTCTTCCTTACGCAACAACTTGTATAGAATGAGTCAGTTAATGAGCAGATGAGAATGTCAGTATGGGTTATGGATCACCAAGAATACTGAGTATCTGGAAATCTCCATCTTCTCCTGTCATCAAATATATATTTGATAAGAATTCAGTGCTTTTACAGATCAAGTTCATTCCTATATAAATTGGCATTCACAGAGAAAGACCTCTAAGAGAATTTTAAATTAATATTAATAGTAAGACAACATTCAGATAACTCAATTATTCTTCTCTAATAGATAATTTGAGGCAACACACAGAATTGGTGCATCATCCATTCTAATTTCTTCTACCCTAATCATGTTTGCTCAAAATAAAAACTCACAGCCACATGATGTGATAAATAAGATGTATCCTCAATGCCTATTTAAGAAATTGCATTTCATATTGTTGCACATTTATGAGGTACAAAGGTGGAATTATTTCCAAATTCCCAAATTCATCAAGAATATTTGCAAGGATAATAATCATAGTCTTCATTTACTTAATTCCTATCTCAAAAGAGTTGTGAGTACTATGTGAATAAGGTCTCAGTCTTTAAAACACCCTTCTGAGATAGGAAGGGTTTTGACCTGTAAATCTATATGGTATCTAAGTCGCCTTAGAAATAGAGAAATAGAAATAGAAAATTCAATAATCTTAGTCTCTATCATAGCATGTGTTGGCATTTTACAATATTTCCTAAACATTAAGTGTCAGGGGATATTTAGCATGTATTAAACAAACAAATAGAAACTGACCAATGCTAGAGAAATGGGAGATGAAAGTTTCCTTTATGCAAAAGAGCCAGCTGGTCTCATTCCACACCCAGAGGCACCCAAGAACCTCTCTACTCCCCGGGCCAGGCTTCTTGGCACCGCACTAGCAGTTAGGACTGGGCCATTCCATTGTGCTGTGGAAGCTCCCGCCCTCCCACCAGAATGAGGCCAGGGTGAACGTAAATAACTGTGTGCCAAAACCTGGAAACCATTCCTGGGCTAGAAATTCTTCTGGCACAATAGTCTTCATCAGAAGAGAAAGGCCACCATGGGCTACATCTTTTTTAGGGTTCCTCCGTGGAAGCATACTGCGGCAGTCAGGTAAATCCCATAATCCTCTCTCTTGCTAGTTCAATAGGAGGCATTGTCTCCCTGCCAGTTTTCTTGTGGGAGTTCAATCAATATTAATTGAATGAATGAATGAACTGACATGAAGTATGTGGTGGGTGATGCTGAAAGACTTGCCCTGCCATGATCATATGGCCTTCCTGGCACACAAATAATCACATTTCTGGAGGTTATTACATTCCCTAGCTGGTGACCCAAACAATGGCTTAGCAATTGATGGTGCACCTCTATGTGAGAAAATGACAGTATGTTCTCTGCCAACATTTGTTCTGTTTTGACATTAAACAGAGGTACAGAATTGGCTCATTCACCTAACATTTTGGGCAGAAAAGGTGAAAGCATGGCAGGCACACTCTGCCACTTAATTGTAAATTTTTAAGAATCTGTTAGAACCAAGAAATCTAAAAGCTGTTTTCTTCCTCCTTAGAATCCCAATCAAAATAAAGTTGCAAATCCCTAGGTTAAAGAGGACTCATGATTTTAACTTAGACATACATTTGTGGGGAGCTAGTCTATAATAGAGATCTAGGAAGACATATACCCCAACCTACTGTCTAATTACAGTAGGTAAAGCCCTCCTATCCATTTTGATTGGGCTGCATCTATTGGTTGAATAAAGCAAGGAGTCATACAAAATAATGCCTACCTTAATATTTTATTTTAACATGGTCAATCTTTTCATATAAAATCTAGGCCTTTCTTTGAGTTTAGTTTAGTTGATGAGAATTCTAAATTGTCATACATTAGCTTTCATTAACCATACTCTTTTGCATCACCTATGAGTTACAATTTTGTTATGTTTAATGGATTGATAATTTAAAAGGTGAAAGATTTATATGATCTGAAGAGAAATCAGAATATGGATTGATAATTTAAAGACACTTTTGAAGCAATCTGTGTACAGAATCCTTCTAGATTTTTTTGTTCCCTGAAATATTTTATTCACTTTAATAAGCAGTAATTTTTCAATAACTTGCCTTTATGATATCTTTTCAAGGCATTCAACTTAATTTTCACAAAAGGATAACTTTAATTTTAATATTCACATTTTATTGTGTAGTATAATATTTGTTTAAATTATTGCGTTAATACGTATGACCGGCATAAATAACTTTGAGAAATGAACGCAACTGGCTCTTGGTCAAGAATAACAGCAAAAGCTCATATTATACTCTAGTAACTAGAGAGCAGCTAAAAGCATACCAGAGTGCTGAGGGTCTCAGTCAGTATGTTTTGCAGAGAGAATAAGAATTTCTGGGAAGTGGACATGGCTCAACTGATAAAGCATCCGCCTACCATGTTGGAGGGTCCAGGTTTCGATACCCAGGGAGGGCCTCCTGACCCATGTGTTGAGCTGGCCCACACATAGAACTGCCATGCACAAGGAGTGCTGTGCCATGCAGCGGCGCCCCCAAGTGGGGGTGCCACAAACGTGAGGAGTGCACTCTACAAGGAGAGCCGCCCTGCGTGAAAAAAGTGCAGCCTGCCCAGGAGTGGCACCACACACATGGAGAGCTGACACAGCAAGAAGATGCAACAAAAAAGAGACACGGTTTCCTGGTGCCACCGAGGGAGCAAGTAGACACAGAAGAACATACAGCGAGTGGACACAGAGAGCAGACAATGGGGGTGGGGAGAGAAAGAAAATAAATCTTTTAAAAAAAAAAGAATTTCTGTGAAGCCAGCCGGTTAGTTAAATAGAGGTGGATTAAGATGACTTTCCCTGAACATTGTCCCTGCGCTGAAGGTGGATCTCATCCCCTTTCTGTCCACTTTTATTCTTTTTTGATTCTTTGATCACTTTGTACCTTTCAGCATCCTTATCTATAGTGATGAGCACATACTAAGTACTGAATAAATTTCCGTTGATAAATACTGGAGACCAAATAATCACAAGATATTCATTATGATCCTTGGATACTCCACTCTTCTTTATTTTATTTTATTTTTCTGACTGACTATTGCCATACCTCGATTATTTAGCTTGCCATGATGTTGTGAATCTAAGTAAACTGCATCTGGGACATATGGGTGTATTGCTTTGGTGCTTATAACTCTAGATGAAACTTAAAATTTTTAAGAATTGATAGTATTAGACATTTTATTTTTCCAGATTAAATAAGCCAAGTCCTCTAGTCTTTCTTCCTGGCCTTGCTTTTCTGCTTTTTCATCATGCTTCTAAAGGCAAATAATGATTTAAGTTGCTGCGCCCAAAAGTACATGCAGCACCTAAACGAATGCCTTCACAAATTCTGAGAAATAATTCAAGAGTTATCTCTTTAGGCTTACTGACAAGATTGCTCATATATTTTAGTCAATTTTGCTTGATTTTATGCCTGTCAAACTGCTATGTTGAGCTCATGCAACTCATGAGGCATTCAAAATGCAACTTTACTTCTAAAATATATTAAGTAGGGCTAAATTTAGCCTGCATGTGGATGAAAACTTAGTGAGGAAATGTGGGTTTTATACTAACTCTTAAGTAATTGACTGTGAAGTCCCCAAAACAATCACAATTCAGCAATTACAATATCCAGTCTGAGATGTTCAAATCTCTGGACTTAATTTAGCATTAAATCTTGTCTTCTCCTTAGCTAGGGCTTGCTTCAGGTTGGAAGACTACAATGGGGTAAGGGGACACAGATGGAGTTTTCTCAGTTTTTCCACAGTGGGCTTCTCCTTCCTTATGCCCACTTACTAGACAATTCCTGAATTTGGAATTCTCCAGGAGTGGAGAGGTTTGAAAGGAATAGTAGGAATATAGAAAAGGTTTGACTTGAGTCAGTACTATCCTACAGGCATGATTGATTAGAAAAGCCAACTCTTTCTCCCAAGGAATGTTTTCATAGTCTCTCTTTTTTATTTTTTTAAATAATTTTTTTAAGAAGATACTTAGATTACACAAAATGTTACACACAAAAATATAAGGGTTTCCCATATGCCCCACTCCCCACACCTCCCATCCTTCCCCCCCACTAACAAGTTCTTTCATTACTGTAGTATATTCATTGCAACTGATGGACACATTTGGACCATTGCCATTAAGCATGGATCATAGTCTCTTTTTTTTTATATGCAAACTTAACTTTTTTTAATTTCATATACCTAGTAGCATGTAATACTAGAAACTGTGTTTTTTTAACTTAATTTTTTTCTTGTCTTTTTTTTTAAAAGATACATAGATCACAAAAAAATGTTACATTAAAAAATATAAGAGGTTCCCATCTATCACACACCCCACCCCACCCCACTCCTCCCACATCAACAACTTCTTTCATCATTGTGGCACATTCATTGCATTTGGTGAATACATTTTGGAGCACTGCTGCACCACATGGAGTATAGCTTACATTGTAGTTTACACTCTCCTCCAGTCCATTCAGTGGGTCATGACAGGATATATAATGTCCAGCATTTGTCACTGCAATATCATTTAGGACAACTCCAAGTCCCAAAAATGCCCCCATGTCACATCTCTGTTTTCCTCTCCCTGCCCTCAGCAACTACCATGGCCACTGTCTCCACATCAGTGATACCATTTCTTCCATTGCAAGTAGAGTCACAATAGTTCTATAGTAGAACACCAGTAAGTCCACTCTAATCCATATTTTATTCCTCCATCCTGTGGACTCTAGGATGGTGATGTCCATGCCACCTCTAAATTAAGAGGGGGCTTAGATCCCACATGCTTGATGGATGAGATTGTCCTTCTTGCAGGTGTAGGCACTCTTGGTTCCCTAGTGTGGTGGTTGACCATTTTCACTGCCCTGTTAGCTAAACAATAATGTAACTAAAAATTTAGAAAAGTGTACAGAAAATATAAACCATAATGTGAACCAAAATGAAACAATGTTTGATAGCTATGTTTCAATATCTGTACTTCAGTTGCAGTAAATATAACATGAACATGTAAAAAGATTATTGCTGGGGAAGAGGAAAAGGGTTTGATGTTGGACATATGAGAGTCCCCTATATTTTATGTGTGACTTTACTATGATCTAAAACTTTTTTGAAATTAAAAAAAAAAGGATGTAAACACTGAGCCAGAAATGAAAGAAACTGCCTTGCCACTGTACCTACAGGGCAACACCTATTACAGTGATAAAAAGCAAAATGTCAAAAACAAAGTTTATGATATTTTTAATTTTTTAACACCCCAATTTATTTTTTACTTTACTTTAGTTTTTCTAAACTAGTATGTATTCTATTTCTAATCTTTAAACCTATCATTACTATTTTATTGTCCTATTAATTGAATTTTGCAATATGATAGACATCATTTTTTAATAAGTTTTGGACCACAGAGAGGTTCAACAATGGCAGGGGAGGAGCACTGGTGTGGGGTGTCATTGATGGGGATGTATGGGTGGGAAGAATTTCTCCAGGGCATGTGTATAAGATATATAAAAATGTTCAGATATTTGGTGGGTATTTTCATGATAGAGTTATAAATGACAACTGAGAGAGTACTCAGTTCCCTCAGCTGTCACATTCCCCAATGGAACAGCAACAATCCCCCCAAGGGCACAGGCAAAGACCAGTGAAGAAGGATGGTCCAATGATGAGCCCTTGATACTGATGACTATACTTATGAAACTGTGTGCCTGAAATTTCAACTGGGCCTAGAGCTACAGGATGACTAAGAGCTACCTCCTGAGAGCCTCTGTGTTTCTCAATGTGGTCACTCTCTAAAACTAAGCATGTAAATGAACTACCTTCCCCCCAGCATGGGACATGACTCCCAGAGATGAGCCTCCCTGGTGCCAAGGGATTACTATCAATCACCAGTTGATGATGCAACTAGAAAAAGACCTTGAATAAAAGGGGCAAATGGTAAAGACAAATGAGTTTGTATGGCTAAGAGACTTCAAAATGAGTTGGGAGGTCATCAGAGGGGGTCACACTTATGAACTTCTCAGCAGGATCCCAGAGACAGCCAAAGTAGACATAACCCCAAGTACTGGTGTTCCTGAGGGCTATGGAGACACACAACTTCTATGGTCATGGCATATGGCTCTGCAGTTCAGTGCCTTGTCAGAGGGCCTTACTTTGGAATTTATGCTCCTGAGTGTAGTGGCATTGGACTCAGATGTGACCTTTCTACACATACTTCTTCTGTCATTTTTACTGAACCTGTGGTTGACACTGCAGTTAGTGTATACTCAGGAGAATTGAATCTCTGGACTGGCAATGTGCCAGCTGGGCCCTGAGCCTCAGCAGAGTTGAAACACCTACTCTCCAGTTTGTTGGATCATAGTCTCTTTAGAGGTTCCCTGATGGAACCCTATGAGGCACTGTGCATAACCTGGGTTGATGTGCCTCTATTCCAAGTCTGTCACTTGCAACTCCTCCTACAGCACCTAAGAATTCTACATTCCCCTCCAGTTTCTTGTTTCTGGGAACTCTCAAGCCCTCTGTATTGAGGATACACTCATGTATGCCTTTCCCCAGAAAACTGAAAATGTGGGCTGCTCCAAGTGAAATCACCACTAGCCCTGTTGACATGGGGATACTAACTTTCTCAGCCATCAGCTTCTGTCTCCCAACTCCCAATACATTTCAACATTCTTCATGTTATACTATAAAAGCGGCCTTCCTGAATCTTGAGATGATAGAGTACTCCTCTCTTAGGAGATTCAGAGAGTGGCAACAGCTCGCTCTTCCTTTCCATGCTCTTACTCTACTTATATTGCTGATTTGTTTGGGGATCCATGAGTTACTAGAAGTGGTTCTCCATCATTTCCTTTGTAAAATCTGCAGATGTGAGTCTGTCTCATACTCATTCTGGCTAACTGTTCTACTGCACTTCAGGCAAAACTAAGACCTGAAGACTCCCATTCTAATATCCTTAATAATAATCTCTATATCATGCTCCTGCTACAGATAAAAGCTGATTATTACCACTTTTAAACAAATAAAGAAACTGAGGCAAAAAAGTGTCTAAGACCAATTATATTAGTCAGAGTTTTCAGGGGAACAGAAACAACAGGAAATATCTGTAAATAGTATGAGATTTCTTTTTAAAGATTTATTTTATTTATTTCTCTCCCCTTCCTCCCCCCCCCCCACAGTTGTCTATTCTCTGTGTCCATTTGTTGCATGTTCTTCTTTGTCCACTTCTGTTGTCAGCAGCACAGGAATCTGTGTCTCTTTTTGTTGCATCATCTTGCTGCATCAGCTCTCCGTGTGTGCAGCACCATTCCTGGGCAGGCTGAACTTTCTTTCATGCTGGGCGGCTCTCCTCATGGGGTGCAGTCCTTGCGCGTGTGGCTCCCCTACGTGGGGGGCACCCCTGTGTGACATGGCACTCCTTGCGCACATCAGCACTGAGCATGGGCCACCTTCACACAGGTCAAGGAGGCCCGGGGTTTGAACCACAGACCTCCCATGTGGTAGATGGATGCCCTATCCATTGGGCCAAGTCTGCTTCCCAGTATGAGATTTTATAAGAGTCTCTCATGTACTGTGGGATCCACAAGTCCCTTCCACAGGGAGGCTGCAAGCCAGGGACTCCAGTGAAAGTCCAATGAAGGTCTTTGATGACTTTCTGGGAGATGTCAGCTGTCCAAAGATGAGCTGGGAAGTTCTCTCTGAATACTGAAATCACTTCCCCTTTTAAGGCAATTAACTGATTGGGTAAAGCATCACTCATTGCTAACAGCTATCTCCCTGGTTGATCATAGATATAATCAGCCATCTATGCAGCAAACTCATTGATGACTAAAGCCCATAAATGTCCTTATAACCCATTGCTTGCTTGACCAAACAACTGGGCACAATTACCTGGCCGAGTTGATGCATTAGCCTAACCAGTACACCAATGTTCATAGTGGCATTATTCATGGTTGCCAAAACTTGGAAGAAACCCATTCATCAAGTGATGAATGGATAAACCAATTATGACTTATACACACACATATTATGCAGCAGAAAGAAATGAAGTCATGAAGCATATGACAACATGGATTAACTTGAAGGACATTATGTTGAGTGAAACAAGCCAGACACGAAAGGAAATATATTGTATGACTGCACTATTACAAAATAAATATATTGTGTAAACTCATGGAATTAATAATTAAATATAGGTCACCAGAAAATAGAAGGAGGTTAGAGAATGGAAGATTGGAAGATTGAGGGTTAATCTGTGCAGAATTGTTTAAAAGGTTGTTTATAAATCTTTGAAAATGGTGAAAGCCAATCATGGTGTTTGTAACTAGCTGAGCTATTATATGGATATGACAGTGGTTGAATGGGAAAGTCTGACTCATGCATATTACTAGAAGGAAAGCTAAAAACTGTAACATGGGACTGTATAAGACAGTAAAACTTTATGTAAATCCGTGATTATGGGTGGTATTGCATATATAAAATGGTTTTTACAAAATATACACACAAATATACCAGAGAGAAGGAAAAATAATAGGAGCTATATATGGCAAGAGATGCATAGAGAAATTGAGAGGTGATGAGTTTTGTTTGTTTTTTGTTTATTATTATTATTGGAATAATGAAAGTACTCTAAGAATGATTGAAGTGATGAGTACGCAAACATGTGATTACACCAAATATCATTGATTGTATACTTTGGATGTATTTATGCTTTATTAATCTGTATCAATAAAATTGATTCTAAAGAGAATGAATTTTTTAAAGTGTATAAGAAATATATGAAAAGTCAGGGCACAGCTAGAATCTAAACAGTCCTCTAATACTCAATTTTATTTGATACACACAATTTTTCTCCTATAAAAATACTGCTAGTATTTGAAGAATCTTTGAAACTGGCATAGAGGGAATTTTAGTTGTTTTCACAAATGAGAACTTTAACCCCACAGATAGCAACCCTAAAGGTTAGAGGTGATCCCTGGTCGGAAATTCCTGTGCCCTCAAAAGCAGGATTTATCTTCATGAAAGCCACATTTTTTGGCTTGTGTCCTTACCCAAAACCATTAGAGTATCTCTCCACCAGGACATCCAACAGGCAGACCCATCAATTCTCTTCTTCCCCTCTTGAATGACACACAGAAGCCCACATGTAAGTATGTTGGTACAAGTTAATGGAAGAAAGTGTTAATAAGAGAAGGGAAAACAAATGTGCATCGAGTATAACATCACAGAAAGATCACAGCAGTCCCAAATCCTACAATGTTTGTAATCACAATTTCCCAAATGTCATTTTCAATTTCTGGATAGAGGACCTTTCCCTACTGGGACTTACTGTCACCTCTGCTGTGCCCTGTTGGCATGAACTGCTACCATGTGGTTGGTGGTTTACCTCCAGTTGGCAAAATTTCTCCAATATGACCTATCCCTCCCCCCACTTACATACCTTGCCCCTGCAAGGATGCTCTGGCTTCCCACTCACCTCCCTCTTCTGGAGCCAGATCTCTTGGACTGAGTAAATCCTTGGCCTGCTCCTCCTGATAATTTATTGTGACCTTTATTATGCACCTGTTCTGGGTAAGGCAGGGAACTGGACAGGGCTCTTGTGGTTACAAATGATAGAAACACAGTTTGAACTAGCTTGGTAAAAAGGATGATTTTACTGGCCCTACATCCAGGAGGGTGTTTTAGTTTCATAGCAAATGCCATGAAATGGGTCGATTTAAACAATGGGAATTTATTCACATACAATTTAGAGACCAGGAAAATGTCCAAATCAAGGCATCCTCAAAGTGATGCTTTTTCTTCCCAAAGACCAGCTGCTGGCCACCCTTAGTTCCTCTACCACATGGCAAGGTACATGGCGGCACCTGCTAGTCTCTCCCTTCTCTTCCTGTTTACATTGCGTTAAGCTCCTGGTTCCATGGCTTTCTCACTCACTCTCTGGAGTTCATTCTATTTATAAAGGACTCCAAAATAGGATTATGACCCGTCCTGAATGAGGTGGGTCACACCTTAACTGAAGTAGCCTCATCAAAAGGTCCTACTTACAATGGGTTCACATTCACAGGCATGGATTAGATTTAAGAACATGCTTTTCTGGGGTACATATGGTTCAAACCACCATAGATGGGTAAGAGTATAACCAGCTCTGTAGAAGGCAGGGACCTGAATCACCATCTGTCAGTCCCTTACTGCTGACTCTCTGACTTCATTCTTCTTCTTCCACATACTGGGGATATGGTCATGACCAAGATCGTATCCTCATAGATTTCTGGAGAGGAAAGATCCCCCTGTCTCTTAATTCCAGTGGTGAACTGAGAATTCTGGAGAAGGTTTTTGGCCCACAAGCCATGTGCTCATCACCTGGGCCAATCACTGAGTCCAGGGAACAACGTCATGTCTATTTCCATATACAACACAGAAGACATGGGATGGTACTTCAAGGAAGAAGAGGTGAGCTGGGCATCCCAAAGCACAAATGTCCATCAAAGGCACAAAGTTAAGCACTGACATTGATGGGAGGGAATCTTAAAATTCTTCTGACTTAGGTAATAATTGCAGGCAACATTCTAAAACAAATTTCTGCTTTTACACAGAGCTTCCAAGAGAAAGAACTCTCCCTTTGAGATCATCTGACACTTGGGTGAAGGACCATGCCCAGGGAACTCAGAACTAGGTTATTTGTGATTTTCCGTGGGAGAAACCCCTCCTATCATTCAGAGCTCCTTATGTATTCACTTGGAAAGGAGTTAGGTAAAGCGATATAGTACATCTCAGAGCGTTTCTGGGAGCTCAATATTCTGCTAATACTAAATCTTATATAATTCATCAAAGTTTCTCCCTACAAAAGTTCTGTTAATCTTGGAAGTGTCCTTGAAAATGGCAGAGAGAAAGAACTATTTGGCAGAAATTTGAAATAGAGATCTTTGGGAAGTTACATTAAAGTCTAGAGGTTTCCTTGTGTCAGGGATTCTGTGGTATATTTGCTCTCATATCTTCTTTTGCAAGTTTAGACTTTACTTCAGCACTGGCTTCTGCTCTGCCCCTCTTCCGGCATCAGGACAAACCAGGTCTTCCCTAAGAGCCACAGTCTTGTTAATGAGAGAATGCCAGGTACCTGATTATTCCTCAGTTAATATCCTTAGAGGCTTATGACATAATGCACAATTGATGCAAATAATTACAGAATCCTAATTGTATCTAATTGATTTTTAAAAAATCAAACACATTTTCCTAGAAATAAACTTCATTTTTATTGCCAGCTTTTAATTACACAATTATGCATCCAATTGCTTTCTCCTTGAATTCATTTTCTTCTTCCTAGGGTATATCCTCTAGTAATTCTTGCAAATGGATCTATGGATAATAAACTTTTTGAGGACTGAAAATGTTTTACTTTGTCCTCATATTTTGATGAGCAATTGGTCATGTATGTTTTCCCTCAGGTCTTTGAAGATGATTCTCCAATAATCCATTGTGTCCACTGGTGCTGAAGATGAATCTAACGTCAATACTATTTTAATTCTTTTATAGGTAATCTGATTTTTCCTCTGTCTCCTAGCTTTTAAGATTTTCCATTTAGGTTTGACAGAACTGTGAAACGCAAATGTGGGTTTTGTCATCATTGCTATGTTTGATACTTGGTGGTCCCTCTCAATTTGAGGGCTTTTATGTCACAAGATATTGCTTCCTCTGCATTCTCTGTATTCTCTTAATTTGGAACTCTTAATGGATTGATGTTGACTTTCCAGCCCTGATCATTGCATTTTTTGTAAATTTCTCTTTTGTGCTTTCAATTATTTTCACCCTTGTGCTACATTCTAGAATGATTTCTTGATGTGGTCTTGCAGATCACTAATTAATTCTTCATTTGTGTCTATTCTGGTATTCAGTCCATTTTTTTAGTTTTTCTTTCAAAAGGAAATATTTTCATTTCTGTGATGTCTAATTTATTCTTTTTCATAGCCACTCATCCTAATTTTCTAAATGTTATACTTCCCCTTATCATATCATACAAAATGATATAAAGTTATAGTCCTGCTCTATTTTCCACTGGTGTAAATGTTATGTTTCCCATTATCATATCATACAAAATGATAGGAAGTTATATTCCTACTCTATTTTCTGCTGGTGTAAATTCTTTTAGTTCCTGGTTTCTTTTTTTTTTAAAGACATCCTTTCATGGTGTTGGTGTTTCTCAAATTTTGAGAGTTTTTCAACTTTTTTAGTAGTTTGTTTTGGTAGCTGAACTTGTCTATTAGATTTTCTTCTAATAGCCTGGTTGGAAGAAGCAGCTGCTACTGGGTCATACCCTGTTTCTGGTAGGAGAGATGGAGAAGTGAGTGTGATGGTTTGATGCTGGATGGATTCCAGAAAATCATGTCCTTAGGGCTAATCCTTCCCTGTGGGTGTGAACCCATTGTAGGTGGGAACTTTTGATTAGATTACTTCTGTTAAAGGCCTTTCCCCCCACCCTGAGATGGCTTCCTTGTCTGTTTGCTCATTGTTTTTGTTCATTGTCTGTTGCTTTTGCTCGGGTCTGCTTGTTGTTTTTTGTTCATTGTCTGCTCATTGGTTTTTTGCTTGCCTGTTTTTTTTTTTTAGGAGGCACTGGGAACTGAACGCAGGGCCTCAAATAGGAAGCAGGTGCTCAACTGCTTGAGTCACATCCTCTGCCTGCTCATTTTGTTTTTGCTTATTGTCTGCTCATGTTTTGTTCATTGTCTTGCTGGTTGTTTTGCTCTTTGTCTGCTCAGTGCTTATTGTTTTTGCTCAATGTCTGCTAATTCTGTGCTCATTGTTTACTTTTCTTCTTTAGGAGGCACTGGGAACTGAACTCAGGACCTCCTGTGTGGGAAGTGGGGGCTCAACTACTTGGGCCACATCCACTCCCTGTTCAAAGTTTTTGATTAGATTACTTCAATAAGGTGTGACCCAGGGTGGGTCTTAATCCTCTCGCTGAAGTCCTTTATAAATGGAATGAATACAGAGAGACACAGGAGCTCAGAAAGGAACCCACAGAAGCTGAGAAAGAAGGACAAAAATGAGCAGTCAGAAGCTGAAACAACAGATCCCACAGGAGAAAGCAGAGACTAGGATATGCCACCATGTGCCTTCCACGTGACAGAGAAGTTCAGCATAGCCCTCAGTTAGTCTTCTTGGAGAGAGCATTGCCTGATGATGCCTTGATTTGGACAATTTTCTCAGCCTCAGAACTGTAAGCTTGCAAGCAAAAAAAAAAAAAAACCGTGGTAAAAGCCAACCCTTTTCTGATATTTTGTTTTCACAGCTTTATGCAAACTAAAACAGTGAGCCATGGTACTTGGTGAGATATTGATGTTCCTGATTCTTTTAGGGCATAGCACATACCTGGCGGAACTGCCAGGTCACTTGATCCCAAGCTCCTACTCTTACTGCTCATGTGGAGATGAATATGCCTGGAGTGTCTGTGTGTGTGATTAGGGGTTGACTTGTCCGGCTGTTCTCACTGTGGTACCCTTGCTAACTGCTGCTGGTCTTCTTTCTCTACACTACCTCTCAATCCAGCTGACAATGGAGTTCTTTTGGTGCTACTCCTATGCATGTTCTGAGAAGGGATTTTACAATTCAGTCTTTAAACCATGTGCTTTCCATTTTTCAAGTATTCCTCAGTTTCTAGTCAACTAAAAGTACCATTTCTTAAATTTTACTGTATGTTTATATTAATATAGATAGATATAGATATAGATAGATCTTAATTCATACTTCAAACCATTTCTATGGCTATTATGTGGGAATAATGGTTACTATTTCTACCATTTTGAAAACAGAATTCATGCATTTTTTAAAGCAACCATTTATTGAGCCAACTATGTGTCAAACACAGAGGTAAGCATGGAGGTTAGAATAGGACCCAAAAAGGCACTTTACCTCTCTTCCTAGAGCTTTTCCATGACCCTTCAATGACAAAATTCAAAATTCACAAAACAGTGAATTTAAGGAACACTAAGCAATCAGCTCACTTATATTAAGTTAGACAAGGTGTTGAAAAATGGGAAAGACATGAGATATAGGTATGAAAAATGTTCTCTGGTTGTCCCAGTGTCTCCATAATCTTCTATGTGTAGGGTGACCATATGTCTCAATTTGTTAGACAGTCTTCATTTATGCCTATTGTCCTGGCATAATTATTATTAGCATCACTTTCACTCTCAAAATTTCCTGGTTTGTATTATAAACCATATGATCATCTATTAAGGCACAATGTGAAGAAAATCAATAGATGAACATCTCTGGTTTGGAGCAGTTGTGGAAGTAGAGAGCAGGAACAGCAAGTTGTCATTCATTCATTCATTTGTTCATTCAACAAAGGTTTACCAAAGTTCTACCATATGGCAGGCACTGTGTCAAACACTTGGTATAAAGCAATGAGCAGCAAGACACACTCAGGGATCTTTCCTTGAAAAAAAGATGAGCAAACTAACAAACCACTTTTTCATATACAAACCAAAGATGAATTATCTGATCTCTCAACATTTTTTTAAATTCAAAGAACTTATAAAACAATGTAAACTCTGTCTCCTCAATCACACACTGACAGATAAGTATTAAGTTAGCATATCAAAAAAGCACACCATTGTTTAAAAAAGAAAGATGAAACACTTGTCCACCACACAAGAATAAAGCAGGGGCTATGTGGCTAATGATGGATTTGAAGTCACTGCAAGGCCAATTTAGATAATTAAGCAAACAAAACATACCGTCAGAAAAATTACCTAGGCTGATGATTACCATGGTTTTAAATTTGGAGGATAATTTCATCACCCTCTTCTTCACTTAGGCACTGAGATAATGTATATAACAGATCGATCACTAGTAATTTTCTTCTCATTATGCTCAAACCCTCTTCATCAAGTTCACCACTCAGTGGGGATGCACATTGCCACAAAATCAAAAGCAAAAAGCAAGTTGAAGCCTGCAGCCACTATTTTTCTTTTATTAAAAATTGCAATTCCTTTGAAGATTTTGAGCAGCAAGTATTCCTTTCATTTGGACAAAATTTTATAAAGAGTTTTCCTCTCATTTCCTAGAGATAAGTATTCCTAGAAAGACTCATTATAAACCCCAGGGGGAACTCTGACAATGTCAGGAGCTTCTTAAATGGTGCAAAGCTGATTTACAGCTTAAATTATATAAGCTTTCATAGGGAAACAGCAGAATGGTATATAAAGAAAAGGGGAAAAAAAACAGTAGCAATAGAAATACATTGTTTGTGATATTATCTCTAGTTAATTAATGCCTGGTGAGAGGATACTGCTGAGGCCTCTAAAGGCTGGGGTTTGATCCCATATGGGTAATTTTCTTTTCCTTTGTGGATTATGATCCTCTCCCTGGTACTGGAACAACCTCTGCAATGCCCCACAGAATTGTTTTTCACACACTAAATCCCAGCTGACATTGTTTGAGGCTGCTCCCAGGGTCATTTACCCCTTAGCACTTCTGGCCCGCCCTGTGTGGGTCAAACACTCTCCTGTGGCTAGAGTGAGCTCTGCGGCAAGTCATAGGGCTTGCAGGAAGAGGACATCTCAAAACGGTGAACGCTAAGGGGCTATTGTGGGACACCAAAGGCACCTCTCCTTCCCTGTCCCAGCCCTTCAGTGCCAGTTTCGTAGCTGTTAACTCCCCAGCATGCCTCAGCCCAGAGGCACCATTCAGGAGCAGCCGCCCCTTTCCTGGGGTTTGCAGTGGTGAGCAGGGGGGAAGGTCCTGTGAGATCCTGCACACTCTGCACCTTCTCATTACTCTCCAAAAACCCCTCTCAGGTGCAGAAACAAAGAAAACTCCTGTGGACCTCTTTGTCACAGAGGATATTCCTAGTGGCCAGGACCAACTCCGGAGACCATGGTGGAAGTGGCTACTCTGACAAAATGTGCTTGGAAATGAGAACTCTTACTTTTATTCCTTTATGAGACACATCTTGCCTTAATTTTTGCTACAACCACAGTTCAGATCTAATGTTTCTTACTCTATGAAACCCATACTTCCTCAGAACCTTTTATTCTGCCCTATGTAAGTGGCACCAAGTGGCAAGTTTCTTGGGAACAAGGTAAAACTGTAATTAACTCTTAACTGCCAATTTCCCCGGCTGCTAACACAAATACCATACAGTGGATTAGCTAAAACAGTAGGAATATTTGGCTCATGGTTTTGAAGCTAGGAGAAATCCAAATTCCAGGCATTAGCAAGGCAACGCTTTCTCCCAGAAGATTGTGGCATTCTAGGGCTGGCTGCTGGCAAGTTTTGCCTGTGGTTTTTCTGTCACATGGCACTACCCACAGCAGTATCTTCTTTCCCTGCAGGGCTCTGTTAACTTCAGCTTCCTTCTGCTTTCCATATCTGTGGCCTCCCCTGTAAGAGCTCCAGAAATAGGACTAAGACCCATCTAATTTAGTTGGGCCACACCTTAACAGAAGTGGCCTCATCCAATAGTAAAGGTCCTATTTACTATGAGTTCACACCCACAGGAATGGATTAAGATTAAGGACATGTTTTTCTGGGGTACATATCGCCAACCCACCACCCATACTATAGTACATAACTTTTAGAGACTTTCTTTTAGCACTTGCTACTTTAAAATTTAATGTCAAAGCTGTGTTAGACACTGCAGTTAAAATGACCCAGTGATATATATTCTTGAAGGTTCTCCTCATAAAATTAGTGTTGCCATGTTACCTATCTGTTCATTCAGAATTCCACTATGGCCTTGCTCCATTTTGATCTTTATAAGTCATTTTAAAGATTATGCTGTAGCTGCCTTTTGCTGTGTTGTGTCTTAGGACAATTTTTTGTTAAATGTAATAAAATTGTACCCTGCTGCAGCTTACTTATCTTGCCTTTCTTATCCATCTCAAATTCCCTGCCAACTCCACAGAAGTTGCCACTGGGGTGATCAGTGTCCTGACAGTGCAATGTGTGTCCTGATAGCACTGTCCAAACTTGCTTGGGAAGTGTCCTTGAGCCTCATCAGGAACTCACGTGGGGTCTTAAGGAGGACGCCATTTGCAGACTGCTCAGCCCACACCCCAGGCTGGAGCAAACTGGCCCCCAAACTTACAAGGCCACAAACTTACAACCCTGGGAGATAACAACTTCCATATATTGTCAATTCTTTAGCCCCGTTGATCTTATAATGCCAACATACAGGAAAGTCTATCATGACAAACTGCATGATGCCATCACTTTAGTGTGTCCCAAATCTTACTGCTGGGACTTTGTTCACCCCTCCCTCTACCTGGAATGTTCTCCTCTGTCTTCCTTATCCTCATATTCAAATTTCCTCATTCATTTAACTGATGTTTGTTACAGTCTGGGCATGTCCCAAGGCTCTGACAACAGAAAGGATAAGTGACATGGACATGAACCCTATGGTACTTAAGTCTAGTAAGAGGAGGGAGACAATGAAAATACAAGGCAGAAGCAAGTAGATAAATGTATAATTACAATTGAGAAAATTATTATAAAAGACCTTCTGACGGTGTCATTCTGAGGTGCATCTATGAGGGAGTAATAGGAGAATGGGGGGAATAGCCCAGGACAGGGAAACAAAGTAGTGAAGCACCTAAACACACAGTCCCTATGGGTTCAAATCCTGCCATTACCAATTTCTATGTGTGTAATTTTGAGTAAGTTTTTTGACCTCCATAATCTTTAACTTTCTCATCTGTAAACTGTCGATAATAATGCCATCTATCTCTAAAGTTATTGGGAAGATCGAACTAGTTAATATGAAACACCTGGCACAAAGACCAGGTTCAGTAAGTATCAGTTAGTGATGATTATTATTAATAATAATAGCAAAGGAGGAACCAATCATGCTGCAAGTTGGGGGGAGGGAGGAAGGAATCCAAAGAAGAGGGAATGGTATGTACAAAGGCAATAGAGCTGTAAGATTTATCACAAGGTCACAGTTCTGGAATTGCATGAGTGAGGCAAGTATGCTATAGGATGGGGCTGGAGGTAATTGTCTGGTGGCTCTAGGATTTCTCCAGAAATGCTGAGCTGCATGAACACAGCCCAGAAAAGCAGATATTGGGTTTATCTAGGATTCTTTTTTATTTTCCCTAGAATGTGACAGAGGGAAAGAGGGCAAGGATGTTGAGAGTATTTGTAATAGAATGGTTCTAATGAAAGACTATGGAATCTCAGGTGGGTAAGAAGAGAATAAAACATGATGGGCCATAATGACCAGAGAGAATGTGGAAGTGGCAATAGATCAGTGGTATTAACAGGGCATGAAAATTGTTCCAAAGAGACACTTGAGGAAGTGAGCTAGAAAGATGGGAGGTTAAGGTAAGAGGGCAGGATGTCTAGATTCATTATTTTGTAGGTAGTCTGATTTCTGGTGTTGAAAAAATTCAGGGTGTGACTCTGGGATCATATGGCTGAGGTAGAATGGTGGCCAAGGTAATTGGTGATGAGGAGGTCAAGGAATACGGGGTCAGTGTATTGAATGAATTATCCTTCTGCTAGCCAATATGGTGACCTTAGGCAAATTAGAAAATAGCACACCTTTCTCAAGGTGCTTCACTATAATCTGCCAGAATTTGTCAAAATAACTGCCCAAATCAGCAATAGATGCGGTGATGGAAATGGTCCCCTGGCCTTGCCCAGTGCACACTTGCACAACTGTTAAGTGGCAGCCCTGTCTGTATGAGTGTTGAATCCAGAAAGAATGATAGGAGCCATTGAAGGAGGGTGACCAGAGGCTGTTGGTTGACAACAGAGCAGAGAGGGAGAGTGTGGGAAGTCCACCGGCATGGACTTGAGAAGAAAAAAAATTTACAAGAGAGAGGAGGAGTAAAGGGGAGCAAGGAGAGGGCCAACCCCACTTGCCCACACTGAGGTATTTAGGATTTGTGAAATAAGCAGGCTCTGCACTAAAGGTTTTTTGAGAGATGGTAAGGCCCCTTTTTTCCTAAGATTTAGCACAAAAAGTTTTTTCCTCCATGAACTATTTCCTGATTTCCCCAACGGGCAATAATTTTTTCTTCTCCGAAATCTCTAGCAACTTATTTATTTCTCTTTTGTCCGGATCACTTTCTATTTTTTGTTGTAAGTCATTTCTTTAGTTCTTATCCAAACTAAAGGAATGTTAGCTCTTTGCAGGAAGCCGAGGGGACACTGATACATCTTTATACCTGCTTTAGTTCTGTCTTTTCATTTATTCAGTTGTGTTACAGACTTAATAAATAGTGAATGAATGAATGCATACTTCTTATTGTTTTATGCCCCCAAACCTTAGTGGCATAGAATCGGCCATATTTATTAATGAGCTTTACTTATCTTGCTTCTAGAGTCACTGTAAAATGTGAACTTCCAATTTTGCAATCTGGGCACATCGGAATTGAATATAATGGTCACGTCTGTCTTTGTCTCTTCTTAGTATCACAGAATTTTAATCCTTTCTATTGTAGTTTTTGAGTGATTTTTTAGTATAGTTTTTGAGTTGTTGTATTAAAACAATTTTATACTATTAAGAATAACATTAGATGAAATTATCTTTTGGAGCTTGCATTTTCATTTAAACAATAAAATAAAAATCCCATTTTGTACTCGAAAGAGTTCTTATAAACGACAATAATATTGTGAATCCCAAGATTTTCTTTAGTTTAGTTTTCAGAATATTTTTATTGTCTTGAGTAGAAATCTCATATGTGATTCCTTGTTCATTAGTTCAATTACATATTTTAAATTCATAATAATAAGTTTCAGCCTAATATAACAGTGAAATTCTGTGTGGCTCATGTTTTCTTTTAGGACCGTGAATATATAAGTATTTTGGTAGGCCTGGGATAGTGAACTTAATGGCTTTAATGCCCAATAATGATGTTATTTCCTTATTCTATTATGATATAGTATATTTTTTTACCCTGAAACAGTAAATGAAAGTCAATTTAAGAAGTTTCTCCTTTGGCTTCTTAAGATATCACACTCTCCCTGAAAATCTTCAATAATCCCACCCACTCTTCAAGATAGAGATTATTTTCCTAGCCTGGTATTTCTTCCCTTTCATGACCTGACCTTGGTATACCTCTTCTATTTTATCTCCCATTACATCCCTCCATATCACTATCCATCCATTCAATATCAACTTAGATTCTTTCCATGCCAGGGATTGCTAGGTACTAATGCGAAAGAGTAAAATAGACAGGCACTACTATAATGAACAGCAAGTTGTAATCCTTGATTTCCTTATTGTAAGACTTTGAATTCTTTGAGGATAGAGGTTTTATCTTACCAATATAATAGATACTTGTTCATGGTTAGCTATATGAATGAATAATACCTAAATAGAATTTTACGACATATCGAAATTTTGAGATCAGTTTTCATACTTACATTTCCTTCTGACATTTTTCTTCTGAAGATTTTCAAATAGATGGGCATTTATTAGTGTATGTACATTATTAAATTAGAATCCTTACTATTCAGTACCTCTTGAGTAACAGCCCAAGAGTAAAGAGTATGTTCCAGATCACAGCAGCTTGACTCTCCATTGCAATGAAACTTGTCTCCCTTTGGAACAGTGGAAAAGCGCATACATTCTTTAATGCTTCAGTGGAAGTGACTGCTAGAAATCTTGGTAGAGGAAACAGCATCAGAAACAGAGCTAAGTTTTGACTTCACTAAATGAAAGACCTAAGGTTGCTAAAGCATCTCTATTTGAGAAATTTTACTTAATTGGTCATTCTTACTTCAATATAGGTAGGTAAGAAAAGGTATTAAAACAATCTTTAAGAAAAAATATCAAAATATGTGTTAAACTTTTTATTATGGGCGATTTCTTACATAAACAGGGTAGAAAACTTAAAAGTAGTGAGTATTCGTGGACAAGCACTCATCATCAATGATCATAACTGATGGCCAAATTTGTTTCATCTATATACTCATCTATGTCCCCTCTTCCTGCTAAACATCTGGATTATTCTGGAAAAATTTTATCTGTAAATTTTTCAGTATATAACTGTAAAAGATACGACCTCCTTTTTAAAAAATGTTACCACAATATCATTATCACATCTGAAAAAATTACCATAATACTTTAATATCACCAAATATCCTGTTAATGTTCAAATTTTCCCACTTATCCATAATTTGTAAATGGTTTGTTTTGTTTGATAGCATCAAACATGGCCCATTTTGCAATTGGTTGGTATGTCTTTCACATCTCACTTAACATATAGATGCATCTCCCTTTCATTTTTTCTACCTCCCTTGCAATTTACTTTTTGAAGAGAACTTTGATTGGTTTGTTGGGTTGTCCTACACCGTTTCTAGATTTTGCCTATTGCATCCCTGTGAGATAGTTTAACGTTTTCCTCTATCCTTTGTATTTCCTATAACTTGGTGGCTGGATTTAGAGTTATTTGGTTTCAGGCTCATTTGTGGCAGGAATATTTCATGGTTGGTAGTGTGTGATTTCATCAGGTAGCACATGATGTCTTCTTGTCTTTCCTTTTGTGGTGTTAGCAGTTCACCATAGTCATTGCCTAGACTAATAATTTCATTAGTAATTGCAAATGGCTATATTCTAATTCCCTTATTCCCTCTGCAACTAGTGGTTAGAATCCTATAAAAAAGACATTTATCCTCTTCACTTGGTTACCCTGAAGTGTACTTCATATAGGAAAATCAGAATAAATATTTGACTTTCCCTTTCTTTACTTCATTTCAAAGTAGTAAATTGAGTCCCTAGCATAGTCAAAATTTGACCAATTAGTTTTCTTCCCAGTATCACTATTAACTAAGAATTTAAATATATTTGAATTATGTTTCAATTTGAGGATCAGTGTGTCCTATCTTTGGGTGCAGGGGTGTCTATTCAAGTTGGCTTCTGAGTCTTCTAGACTGGACTTCGATAAATTCTGATAGCTTCTCAGCTTTCACACATGAATATGTATGCCCCAGGCTTATTTTTCCTTCACCTGAAATCAGCCATTTCTCCAAGTATCCTGTTCTTTTTAGTTATTTAGAAACTACAAATCTGGGTGCTAAGGTTGCTCATTCCTATTGTGTTGGCCATCATTTCTAGGTCTTTTCAGTAGATAGATCTAGTACACACCTACACACAATATATAAATATAGAGTGTGAGAGAGAGAGATTATAGAGAAGTGGGATTATTGAGCAATCATGCATATAAAGCAGTATTTCCATATACCATTCTCTTATTAGTACCTTGCATTTGTTATAATTGATGAAAGCACGTTTTAAATAATTGTGCTATTAACTATAGTCCATGGTTTAACTTAGGGTTCACTGTTTGCATTGTGCAGTTCTATGGATTTAAAAATTTTTTAAATTCTAGCATCATATATTTAACCTAACATTATATATATAAAACAATTTATTATATTCTAAGAATATAAACAAATGTGTTCCTAAAGTTTAATTATTTTCATTTAATCTACTTGATTTATACAACAGACTATTTAAACATATACTATCAGAGTGACATTTTTAAAGACTTCCAAACTTCAAACTACAACATAGGTCATAATGTTTGGGAGAGGAGTTCCTTACGAACAACTACTCTTCTTATATAAGTCCTTCCTTTAAGCAAACTGTTCATTGAACAACATGCTTTGCACATGAATTTGTGAAGAGCAAAACTGCCTGTAATATAAAAGTATTCTAAAATCATCTTTAAGGTAAAACAAATACACAATTATATTTTGTGAAAAAAATAAAAAGTAGAGAGATAGCATATACCACAAAATGATTTTGGCCAAATATAGTGCCTCTAAAAACACACTTTAAGTACTTTTAAATGCTTAATTCAGAATCCTTTGTAAGAAATATAAAATCCATAGAGTGCATTAAGGTTTTTTGTTTGTTTGTCTGTTCTTTAGAAGGCTTGACCCACAAAAGATACGTGTATACAAAATTCTAGTACCTACTTTTCATCTTTAAAATTTTGAATACTATTTGAATAACAATCTCTCCAGAGAGGGGGAAAAGGCTTCTTCTCTACATTATATACCACAACCTTAGTCTTAATAACTACCTTTCCAGAATAGTAGGATGATTGATTTACAACCTTATGATATTTCCTGGTTATATCAGATCTGTATCAATTAAAATATTTTTAGACATTCCTGTTCATTTCTTTACTATTCTTTTATAACATGGTACATTAAGATTTTGGTGTTAATAATTTTTCAGCATTTTTTATCTGCACTAAATGGATGAGAGCGGAGAAGAGGAAATAGCTTTACCCCAGAGTCAATTTCCCATATATTCTAATTCAGGAGTGTGGAGGAGAGACAAATTAAGAGGTCTCTATTTTTGTTAGTCTCTTGCTCCCCACCATTACCTTCTCATCTCTGAAAGCTTTTTATCCTATCATTAAAAGGACTGCCAGCAATGTGTGCCTGTATTTTGGCATTAAACTTATAAGTATTGAGAACATGTACACATTTCTCTTTCAGCTAAATGATGAATGAATCCTTAACTGATCTAAAGGGGGTCCAGTCACCAAGTTCAGTGCCGACTGCTTCCATTTCTCTGTGGTTTCTGATGCTACCTGCCTCCTTAGAAAGTGGCTTAGAACTGCAAGGGATCTAATTTTGCACAAAGAGCACTTACCAGATATCTGGACTGCAAGTCACCTGGCAAATCCAACAGTGAATGCCACACTGAGAATGACATCGTCCTCATGTACAGTACCCAGGTTCTGCTACTCCACATTACAGAGGATGCAGATAAAGGAAGAAGGGCCAATTTTTTTTTATCAAAATGGAAAATGTGGGTAGTACAGTTTGGTAGGGAAAAGCTGACTTGTGTTGGCACCACACTTGGCTGGGGAGTGAGGCAGCGGATGGGGCACAGGAATGGTAGATGAAGGTCTGATTCTTGAGCTCTGGACCTCCATTTCTTCTCATAAGAGGCCTTCATTCCATCCTATCCATTAGTTTAACACAGATTCATTTCAAATGTACAACTATTAATAAATTTCACTTACAGTATGAAGGAATTTAGGGATAGATGACATAAAGTTGAGGGAAAAATAGCAAATGTAATCTTGGGTTGGGTTGGTCATTTCTCTTGGCATAAGGCTAAAACAAAAGATTCTTGTAGGTGGCCCCTGTCAGTGCTCCATTTTCAGGTGACAAGAATTCCCTAAATGTAGTGTTTCATTTTTATGTCAGTGATTTTTTATTGGCTTTACTTTTGCAAGGGGAGAGGGAGGGAAGGAGTCATGGACCCCTTTGAGAATCTGATGCCCACTAAGAATCTGATCTTCTCCCCAGGAAATAAAATGCAGAGACACACATTTTCAGTACAGTGTCAGAAGGGCATGGACCTCTACCCTATGCCACTCCATTTCCAATCCCTGAGTCCAAGGACAATTTATGGCCTTTGAGCCCTGTTCTGCCACTTGAAAAATAAGGTCATTCCCAGATTGAGCCCAACCCCAAACTGATCCAATTTGCCTTCTAAAAAAGCCAGTAGCCTTTACAGCCTCACTCTCAACCAACCAGCCAGCAGCGCTGGGCTTCTGGCACCTGGTCTCAATTTTTCTCTCATCTGATCTGCTTGCCAACTTGCCATCTCCCAAGTCATCAGTGATCATGTGCCAGGCTCTCCTCACTGTCTCACTCTGCAGGAAGCAGCCCGACACCTGGAGGCTCAGTCCACCCTCCCCATCTTTACAAATGCTCTTGTGGGGAGTCAAAGGATATACCTGCATTGAAATGACCATTTCACAGTCTTTCCACACAAATTTAAAGCACTCAGGACTACTCCATTTACATTTTTAATGTAAGAACCATTAGTCCCTTGAGAGAGAGTTTAGCTTTTCAGTTCACAGCACTTTTTTTTCCTTAAGCAGTGGGGTACATTTTATAACAAGCCTAGATTAACAAGATAAAATATGACTTAATGGCTCCCTTCAAGCATTTATTTCATTAGGGATTATTGCATGTTGAGAGCTACCAAAAACCACACTATTTTCATAACTTAAAAATAAGCCAAATCAGCATAATTTTTATCCAACCAGTTTACATTTTCCCACAAGAGTGATGGTTTGTGAAAGTTAAGATCCTTGTATTAAACACCAAAGCCCTCTTGCATATTTTTCATTTTTATTTAGAAATAATCTAAAGTTGATTAAAAGTATATTGTATAAACCTGCTTTTTTACATGACATGGATATGTTACATAATTATAAATTTAATTACAAATATAATAAAAGTCTTGTTTTATCCAGGGGTGAGGTGACTTTGAGCAGTTCTAATTAAATTACTGATCTGCATTTCAAAGGTATATGTATTTTATTGCCCAAATCATTTTTGTTATTATTTGCTTTCTTTATGCTTTAAATGTCCCTTAAAGAATGGTTAAAAATAAAGTCTGCAAAAATATGGGTCTTATTCCTCTTTGTATTCCTAGCACATTATCTGGTAATAAAGGTGTGATGGATGGATGAACGAATGAATGAGTTCAATGTTCCAGTTTTTAAAGTATTTACTATAAGAAATTTCCATATTTAAAAAAAAACAAGCTTTTTAATATTCTCTATTTTAACACACTGTCAGCTCAACAAAACTGTGGGTTTAAAGAAAAGATTAATTTAATGTTTTTAAGTCCCAAAGTGTCATTTTTATAAAACGCCATTGTTTTCTAAGTCCTGAGTCAATATGCTTTCTCCCTGTACTTGGACAGAACAAATAAACAGAGGCACCATCTGACTTGCAAATAGACAATTAAAGGCATGACAGAGTTAGGAAAAAAGGAAACTGATTTAGTCAGAGAAAATGAAAGTCCCATTTTCACAATTCCTAGCCATATGACTTGGGTATGTCAACCTAAGCCTCAGTTTTCTCATCTAAAATATCTGCCTACCTACAGGAAAAGAAGAGAAGGAAAGTGTACTATCGTGAAGTGCTATGCAAGTCTTAGTGGTGCTTACTATTACTATATCATGTGCTGTATCGATTATAAACAAAGTGAGTTAGAAAGTAAAGAATATGAAATGCTTCAAGGTTGGGAGAAAAAGCAAATGATCTCTGGTGCACTGAAAGTAAAACAAAAGGAAGAAGAAGGAGAAATTTAGAAAGTACCAAAGGGACTTTCGGAATGACTAAGACTGGCTTGCTCTACCCCAGAAGGTCTTGGGGGTTCTCTATTCCAAAAGGGCATCAAAAGAGAATAAATAGGCCAATTATATGTTGCACACCAAATTTACCTGGTAGATGAGCTTTATTTGACCAATGCAGATATTATTGTTGTTACTTTTTAAGTTGAATTTGAGTGACTTTAGGCACATAGTCTCTCTGTTGCTGTAGTCTCCACCCCTTTCTCTTGTTTTTGTTTTTATGCAGCCCTTTGACCAATCAAAGCTTCTTGCTGAGGCCTAAAGTCTTTTGAGGTTTGATTTCTGCTGAACGACAAGACCATAGTTGATATTTGATAGCGTGTGTATCTTTCCTCCTATGCTTGCCTGAAAGCATTTTAACTTGTCTCCATACCTCCCACCTCTCTTCTTTCAACTACATCCTCCAAACTATGACTTCATTCCAAACTTGTTAGCACAACAAACAATACCCTTGAAGAAAAGGTTCCAAGTCTTTTTCAGTCTCATCTTCTGCTTTTTCCCATATTTTTTCCTCTAGGAATTCAAGACTATGCACTTGCTAGATAGGTCATTGCTATTTATACTTCTCAACCTTACATACGGTGTTTTCTGCAACTGGAATACCTTTTGAACTGCTTTCATATCTTCAAGGCTGAGGTCGAGTCTCATTACCTGTCAATGCCTTTCCTAATTCTCTCCCATTATCTCAATCCTCACACCAGGTAAAATTAGTTACTGTTTCTGTGCTCTCACAGTACTCTGTATCCAAGGACTCCTTCCAGTGCATATAAATTTCTGCATTCATGTCTGTCTCCCCCAGCAACTGTAAAATTTCAAGGCTAGGGACCCCATCTTATTTATTTTTTCATCTATGTCAGTTACAAATATGATGATTATTTCATGATTGCAACTGAGTAAAAGGTTTGGAGAATACATAATTTTCAGCAGACTTCCCCAAAGAGTGAATGAATAAATGAATAAAAACAAAAAGAGTGCCAGTTATTTTCCATTCTGCACTTTTATATGGATCGGCTTGATAGGGTAAGTAATATTCTGTGGAGGCATGTTATCAACCATCTGGATGGAAAACCAGTCTTCCAAACATGATCTTTGACAAAGTATAGTAAGCTGGGAGCAATGCCAAATCATTAGTCTACTTTTACACATTCTCCTTCCATACCTAAATCTGCAAAAACACCAGTTACAGCACAAGCTAAAGGAAATCTATTATACCTAACACCCAAATAGGCATGCCAACCTTGAACATAAGTTACAATGCTTGATGAACCATACCTTTAAAACATTTCAGCAACATCTTATCAGTGTCATTAAATGGGGCAACATTCAGCTTTACACATTGCTTTAGAAGAGAAAAAAGAATAATAGATTTTATATACAAAAGAAAGAGAATGAAGAAAAAACAACAGTGTCAAAAATGAAATGCCATAAGAGGTATTTCATAATTCCTACATTATACCCATTTAGAAAAACATGCCTTACTGTGAAATATTCTTACGCAACAGTGAACCAGCCCAATATCTGTTCTTTCAATGGCCACTAGAGTAGATTACAGTTAAATAAGGTTGTACAAAAGGTTCCGAACCTTTGAAACTTAAGCACAGTTGCATGATGAAACAGGGTCACATTTCTCTGCAATCTCAAAAAAAAGGAACATCAATTAAATCCCTTTTCAGTACTATTTTAGAAACTAGATTAGCATGATGAGAGAAACAGAGTCCTTGTACTAATGGAACTTGCATTCCAGTGGATGGAGTTGATATTTTACTGATTATTGCAAATTTCCTAATTATTTTTTTAAATTTCAGGGTCTTGAGGGTAATATTAAAAAGAGTCAATATTTTGGAGAAAGGGTTTTCACACCATGTAAAATGAAAGTCAGCAACAATAGTAAATCCTCTTGATAGACAAAGAAGGAGATTGAAAAATACTCTAAAGTATTGTTGAATAATATTTTAATTAAGTTCATTCTGAAAATATGGGAGTTATGGTTAGGACGTTTCGAAGTAAAGTATATCTAAAGTTTGGAGATTACATAATCTTTTTTAAAATAAACAGTGATGAAATGAGTCATTTGCAGAAATAGTACACTCTAAGAGATGGTTTAAAGGTATGTTGCTGAGGAGACTTGAGAAATACTCAAGACTAATCAAGTGACCAGCCTGTAGCCACACGACTTAGCACTTGTACCTCTAGTTTTTCTGAAGGGAAAATGTGTAGATTTCCGATTCTATTGGACTACACACTTTAAAAAATCTTGGTGTTCAAATACAATTGGTCTTCAGTAAGTTACAAGAAATTCAATTTTTAATCCACTGGGGGCTTGCAAGAAATTGAGAGTAATATCAAAGAGAGAAAGAAATAAAGGAAGGAAAAAGAAAGTGAGAAAGCAAGTGAAGAAAGAGGGAAGTAAAGTGTGCTGCAACCAGGTAAGGGAGCAGTGTTTACCATAAAGACAAATGCAGATATTAACTCTGAGATCGGAAGACTGAGCCTTAGTCTCCCTGTCAGGTGGGAAAGGAGAACTGAAGTGCTATGGGTTAAGTTATGTTTCCCAAAAAGATATGGTCAGGTCTTAACCCCTCAATATCTCAAAATGTGACTTTATTTGAAAATAGGTTTGTTACAGATGGAATAAGTCAAGTTCAAATGAGGCCATCCTGGAGTAGGGTGGGCCTTATGAGGTGATGTCTTTACAACAAGGGGAGAAGACACACAGACACAGAGAGAAGATGGAGGCAGAGGTTATACCATAAGCCATGAAACACCAAGGATTTCCTGCCACTGCCAGAAGCCAGGATACAGGTATGGAACAGACTCTTTTCGACAGATTTCAGAGTAGCATGACCCCTCCAACACCTTGATTTAAGGCTTCTGGCCTCCAGAACTGGGAGACCAGTTTCTGTTGGTTAAGCCATCCAGTTTGTGGCACTTTGTTACAGCAGCCCTAGGACACTAAGGCACCAAGATTCTCATTAAGTCAGGACGTAAGAAGAGGATTAAAGTAGACCCACTTTGGATGCAACCTCTGACTTCCAACAAGAACAAAGGCAAAACCTTTCTGAAGGAAAGCATCTACAATTTAGGTCCTCAAGACCTCCTAAGATTCAGTTCAATAGAATATGAATTCTCAATCATGAATCACCACGCAATAAGAAAGCAATTCACAATGAGTGAAAGTCAGCAAAGACAATACATAAAGACAATCAACTATCAAAGATTTTGATACTAGAATTATTAGATACAGATGCAAAATAATTGTGATTAATATGTTTAAGTAATGGTAGTGAAATAAAAATAAGTAAAGAACAAGGGATGTCAAAAAAGATCAAGCATATTTAAATAACTAGTTACAATGTTTAGAAATGAGAATTCTATGTGGTAGGCTTCATCATTACCCCCATTTTCAGAGAAGTTAAAGGACCAGCCCAAAGTTACCCAGCTAATAAATGGCAGTCCCAGGGTTTTAACTCAGGCAAAGTCCAAGGTCCAGGTGAGGAGGTATTTCAGGCAGACAGAAAATGTTACTTGAATGGCCTGAAATGCAAAATAATGGACAAAAAATCAGCACATACATTGGTAAATAGAAACTAATATTGTCTAAAAAAATGCTGCTGATGATGAAATAGTTTAATCTGTGAGGTTTAAAGTAATATAACATAATTGATAATGCTTGAATATAAGTTGAGAAGGAGCAGAGTTCAAGTGTTCTAAGGTCCATGTATCTTTCAAGATGAAGGTTAAGACATGAATTAACTTTAGACTTTGTTGATTTAAGAATATATGTTTAAGAGGTGTGGGTAACTGCTAAATAACCCTGCTGCTTATGGCTCTGCAGTATGTACATAGGCAATGCCACGTGGCAAGTGAGGGCTAAAATTCTGACTATGTACTCATGTGCCATGATACAGGACTGTGTCAATCCAGGGAATGGTGAGCCTTTTTTCACAAAATCTCTTTACTCATCATGCAATGTACATTGGGACAAACACCCCAAAGAAGCTTCTTTTCTAATTTGCCTGTTGACAAGGATTGCCTTATGCTAAATTGCACAAGGCATTTTGTAGACAGATCATCTACTAAAAGAATAGATTTACGATAGATACCTTATAGATTTAGAATAGATATCAAGGTAAAATGATATTTTTTTAAAATTCCAACAATGGAAAATGCAGTCATGTAAAGAGACAGATAACACAAAGTAAGATGTTAGAAACAAGGTTAAATACATCAATAATTGCAATTACTGTAAATGGACAAATCTTATCAGTTAAAAGCCATAAATTTTCATCCTGGATATAAAAAAAAATTCCTATACTATTTATAAGAAACACATCATCAGGTAAACATTAAAGTATAAGAACAGGAAAAGATATACCAGCAAAATGCTAAGCAAAAGAAAACTTGGGTAGCTACTTTTCTACACAGAAAAGAGAAAATGTATTCAACAATAAGCATTACTAAAAAATAAAGAGGGTTATGACATAATGCTAATAGGATTCACTTGGAAGATATAGCAATTTGAAACATGGATATACTTAAAAGTTTTAAATAAAAAAATTTAGAGAACTTCAAAAAGTTGACAAATTCATCACTATACTGGAAAATTTCAGCACACTTCTCTCAATTTATGATAAGACAAACACAAAAAAATTAGAAAAGCTATGGAAAATTTGAACAACTAAATAAACAGGTTTGGGCTACTGGATTTATATAGAATGATGCCCCTAATATTTAAAACATATACAAGCACTGACTATGCTCTAGCCCACAGAACAACTCTCAACAAGTTTAAAATAATTTTTATCACATATTATATGTCACATTATCTGACCATATTACAGCTAAGTTGGAAATTCATAACAAAAAGACCAAATTTTTAAAGTCTCTATACATATATATGCTAAATAAGTGTCAGTCTAAAAAAATCAAGGGACAGAAAATAAATAAAAATGTAGATTTTCTTTTAAATACATAGCAATAATGGAAAATGAACATACAACATACCAAAACCTATGGGATACCCTGAAAATATATTTCAAAGGAATTGCATACCTTTAAAATGCATATTAGAAAAAAAAAGGCTAAAAATTAAGATGTTAAGCACCCACACTAAAGAAGTTTAAAAAATTATAAACGCAAAGAAAGCAGAAATTAATAAGAGCAGAAAATAATGAAATAGTAATACTGTTTATTTATGCCTTATTTTTTTCCTTGACTAGTCTTGCCAGAGGTTTAATTTGAGAGAAATTGAGACAAAAGATTTTTAGAAATTCCATGAGGAACATCAATGTGTTAATTTACTGACTCATTGCTTTGGTGCAGTTATATTTACACAAGAATTTTGAACTGGTCAACCAAATTACTATTATACAGCATACTTACTACAGACATACCAGAGATAATAAGGATAAAAGAATATATGGAAACTTTATGCCAATACACTTGAAAACTTGGATGATACTGATAAATCCCTAAAAACATATAACTTATCCAACCCAAATCAAGATGAAATGGAAAGCCAAGAATGTCTACAGCCATTTAAAAAAAAACTGAATTAGTCGTTGAAAATCTTCCCATGCAGAAAACGTGATTCTCCAATGGTTTTGAAGATAATTTAAGAAACTTTTTTAAAAGACTATTTTGATCTTACATAAAGCCTTTCAGAGCATAGGAAAGGAGGAAATGCTTCTCAACTCATCCTAAAAACTGGTAATCTTGATGCAAAATAAGACTAAGATAGTATATGAAAGGAAATGGACAATCTTGCTCAAGAATAGTATATTTCCTAAAGAAAATATTAGCAAACGAACACAACAGCGTACAACAAAGGGTAAATGATGGCCAAGTTGAATCAATAATACAAAGGTAATTTAACACTAGAAAATATATAAAAGGAATTCATCAAATTACAAATTAAAGGAGAAAAAAATAATTATTTCCATTGATAGAGAAACGGCATTTGATAAAATTCAACTCAAAAACTTTTTGCAAAAGTTAAAAAAACTTTTAAGATCCAGTAAAAGGTATCTCCTAAAGCTATAGTGAATATCATTATTAATGGTGAAAAGTTAGAAAAATTTAGAACCTGTGACAGCTTGAAATTAATTTATGAATCCAAAAAAGAAAAAAGATTATGTTCTTGAACTAATCCATTCCTGTGGGTTTGGGGTTCTTTTGATTGGGCTATGGCAGTGAGGCGTGACTCCAGTTGGGTCTCTACCCTCTTACTAGAGCTTTATGTAAACAGAGACACAGGAAAAGGAAGCTACCATTTTGATTCTGCCATGTGAGAAAAAGGAGAAAGCAGAGAGAGGATCTGGCAGATAATCACAGAGGCATGGAATAAGGTCCACAGAGCAGCTCAAGACTGAGGACACGAGCCTTGCCAATGCCTGATCGCCACGCATCACTTTTCCAACCAAAGCAACTGAATTTGGTGAAAGAGCATCTCTGATGGTGCCTTGATTTGGACATTTCATGGCCTCAGAAAGGTAAGCTTTTACCCCAAATAAAATTCCCATTTTAAAAGCCAAGGCATTTCTGGTATTTTGTGTTGGCAGCCTTGTGGCAAACTAAGACAGAGGCATTCTCTTTAAAATCCAAAACAAGCTAAAATGCCCATTATCATCACTTCTATTCCACATTCAACTGGAAATACTAGATGATATGGTAAGAGAGAAAGAAGAAATAAAGGCAGAATAATTGGAAATTTAAAAAAACCCAAATCTAATCTTACTTGCTGATAATATGATTGTCTACATCAAAAATCCAAAAGAAACTACAAACAAATTACTAGACTAAATAAGAAGGTATAGCAAAGAGCCTGGGTATGCAGTCAATATATGAAATCAATTGCATTTCTATAAAACACAGAAAAAATAACCTTTTGAAAATAGCAATAAAAAAGTGCAGGTAGAAATTTACCAAAAGATGTGCAAGACCTTAATGGTGATCTTTATAAAATGCTGAAATGCACTAAAGACCTAAATGAAAGGAACTATATACCATATTGACAGAAAGACTCATTATAATAAAGAAGTTAACTACCCCTAATCTATGGATTCTACGCAATTCTGTTCAAAATCTTAACAAAGTTTATAGAGAAAATTGCCTAGCTGATTCTAAAATTTATATTGAAAAGCAGAGAATGAAGAATGGCTAAAGACATGCCTGTAGAAGAAAAAATAAAATTAGAATTCCTATTCATTGAAAGACTGTAAAGAAATTAAGAAGCTGAGTCACAAAATGGGAGATCTTTAAAACACATGTAACCAATAACATGTTGCCACTCCCTTTCTTTCTGTCTCTCTGTCTCTTTCCCTCTCTGTCTCTCTCTTTTACTCTTCCCAATAAATTACCACAGAAAAACACAAACTATGTACTATGTACACAATTAAAAATGGACAAAGGAATGAGCAGAAATTTCACAGATGTACAAATAGAAATGTGAATAAACATATGAAAGATGTTCATCATCGATAATAATCAAGAAAACTCACATTAATACCAAAATGCGATACAACTTTATACCCACTAAATTAGAAAAAATACATTAAAAATCTGGCAATATTAAGTTTTGATGCTGATGTGAAGCAAATAGAACTCTTCCATACTGAAGATAGGTGAAAAAATTATATAGGCATTTTTGGAAAATATTTGGCATTATAAACGTAGGCAGAACATGCCGTACTACATGTCAGCATTTCCTTTCTCAGGTATATATCCTTGAGAAACTATTGCTTCTTATCAAGACATATGTACAAGTATGTTTATAAAAAAAATATTCTCTAAAACTAAGTGTGCCATATTAACACAAAGAAGTACTATTTTAGAACTGAAAATAAATATAGCTATGTAAAAACAAACGGGATGAATCTTATCTACATAATATTGAGTGAAATCAGCCATCCATCTAGTCCAAGGCCATTTTTATAAATGTTGAAAACAACACTTTTAGTGATAAATATGTAATAAAAATTTTTTTAAAGTAAAAAGAGCAAGGTATGATAATACAAATTTTCTTGTGGTAGGGGAAGCAAGGGCTTAAGATTAGAAAGGAGCCGAACATACATCTTAAAGAATTAGAAATGTTCTTATTCTTAAATTGGAAGGTATGTCCATAAGCATTCATTTAATTAATGTTTTAAGTTTACTTACATATCACATATATTCTTTTTGTGGTACAAAGAAGTAGGGCAGTTACATGAAGTCTGAACAAGAACTGACTCATAGACTGTGTCCAAGAGGCAGGTACTCTGAGCAGGTGACAGCACAGCTCTGTTCTCTCAAAAGGTTTTTTGTTTGTTTGTTTAAAGAAGGTTTAGATTACATAAAAGTTACATAGAAAATATAGGGGATTCCCATATACCCCACCCAATCCCCCTTTCACATTTTCTCCTGCTAATAACATTTTTTATTACTGTGGTACATTTGTTACAATTGATGAACACATATTGAAATACTGCTACTTACCGTGGACTATAGTTTACATTATGGTGTATACTTTGCACCTCACAATTTTATAGGCTTTGACAAAATGTATAATGGCTTATATTTATCATTGCAATAGCATGCTGAACAATTCCAGTGTCCCAAAAATGTCCCATGTTACAACTACTCTTCCCTCTCCCTCCCCTCAGAACTTCTGGTGACCACTGTCTTTATATCAAAGTTACAAGTTCTTCCATTGCTAGAATAATAAGTCTAGTTTGGTCCTTAGTTGCATTCCTCCCTTATGTTTGTTCATTCCTCAATCTTGAGGATTTCAGGATAGTGATGCCCACTCTGCCTCAGATTGAAAGAGGACGTAGATCCCATGAGGCAGATGGATGGAACTTTCTTGCTTCATTTGTAGATAATCTCCATTATTTAGGATGGGTGTTGTCCATCATCATCCTTTTGTTAGTTGTCCTGGGCATGTCTGATGAACTCGAGAGTAGTACTGACCCAATTCTGCTGAGATTCAGGATTCAACTGGCATATGAATGGACTGAAGATTTAAGTCTATTTAATGGGTATAGTGCTAATTATAGGTTCAAATTAAAGGGCAGAAGAACAATGTGTAGGAAAATTATAAGTCTAATTCTGTTACACTGGGGAGATAGGTTATCACATATTCTAAGAAAAATTTCCTGGAGTTGTCTACCTGCTTATAGTGTCTAGATGTCTCTAGAGCCCTCAGGAGCACCCCTGCTTGAGGCACTGTTTACTGTGGCAGTCAATGAGATCCTCCTGAGACGTGCATAAGCATAACTTCCGAATGACCACCTGACTCACTTTGAAATCTCTTAGCCATAAAAATTCATTTGTATTTGGTATTTCTCCCTTTCAGTCAAGGTCTTTTTCCAAATGCATCACTAGTTGGTGCTTGGTAATAATCCCTTGGTGCCAAGGGGCTCACCCCTGGGAGTCATGTCCTACACCTGTAAAGAATGCAGTGAGCCTATATGTTTGACTTAGACAGAGGCCACATTTGAGTAGCAAGGAGATTTTCAGGAGGTAACTCTCAGGCAGTATATATTACTAGGCCAAGTTTCATAAGTACAATCATTAATATCAAGGGCCTGGAGAATTGGTCTGTCCTCTTTTGCTAGGCACTGCCTATGTACTCTAGAGATTCTTGACACTCTATTAGAGAATGTAGCAGAACTTCACGATAGGAATTTAATATTTTGTTAGCTATTCTGTGGGTCTCCACCCACTGAGATGACATTCCATGACCACATGAACACATTCATATTCCATTGAGGTATGCCAGGTGCATCCTTCCCCATATATCCTCCCACCACTGACACACTGTACCAGTGATCCTGCCCTGCCATCACTAAATTTTCTGTAATCCAAAACCTGCCCAAAAACAAAGCCAAAACCTTTTTTTAAAAATGTCTTTTATCACCATAAGATCTGTTATGTTTCATGTAATAAAAGCACATTTTTATAATGGAGATTGGTCTGTTAGGCTCTCTTAGCTTCATGAGATCTGCTGGTAAGGTCACCAAACTTCCTTCTGCTAATTTCACACCGCGAACTACCTTCTTATAGTAATTTAATTTCCTGTGTATTGAAAAAGACGGGCCTGGTCAAAAGAATAAAAAATACGCAGTTGTGGTTTTTGCCATTTATTGCTCATTTCAGCTTATATACCTCAGTCTCTCATGAGTTTGGTTACCGTAAGACAGTACTACTTAGGGGATCTAAATCAATTCAGGACCCAATGACAAGACTATGTTGCTTATCATGCAGAGCTAAGGGTCAAACAATAGCCCTTGGGGTCTCCATTGATGCACTACTACCCTGAATATTTAGCTTCCTTCCATGTCTTGCTTTTATGGGGGGTTTTGGGTTGTCTTTTTTTTTTAACTTTCTTAGAGGGAATCCTGACATTTACATAAAATGTGAATGTGTTCATGGAAAAAAAGTTTTTCTTATATGAGATGAAGGAAAAATATCTCCTAATGCTTCTATCTATTAAATTAATATCTTAATTTTGGGGAATAGGTAGATGCATATATTAATTCATTTATTCTTACTGAGTACCATATGCAAGTGCTCTTCTGGTCTTTGGGGTTACAAGGTTCCTATCATCAAGAAGCCTATGTTCTAGTGAAGAGGAACAAATTAAAAGAAATTTGTCTCGGCTTTTAGGTATAGTAGGTATAGTACATTGTTAACTATTTTTAGAAGTATGATAAACATGAGGTGGACTTGAAGCAAACATAAAGGAAAATATGAGTAGCATTAACATATATGATATATGATATACACAGAATGTATTTTTTAAAGATCATTTTATATTTACCCCCCCCCCCCATTGTCTGCTCTTTGTCCATTCGCTGTGTGTTCTTCTGTGTACACTTGCATTCTTGTCAGCAGCACCAGGAATCTTGTCTCTTTTTTGTTGCATCATCTTGCTGTATCAGCTCTCCATGTGTGTGGCACCACCCCTGGGCAGGCTGTGTTTTTTTCATGCGGGGCACACTCCTTGAACATGGGGCTCCCCTATGAGGGGGACACCCCTGCGAGGCACAGCACTCCTTGCATATATCAGCACTGTATGCAGGCCAGCTCACCACATGGGTCAGGAGACCTTGGGTTTGAGTCCTGGATCTTCCATATGGTAGGTGGATGCTCTATCAGTTGAGCCAAATCTGCTTCCCCATATAATGTATTTTTAAGGGACAACTCAGACAATAATTCAGATTTATGATATGATCCCATCCTTGTACAATATACATATATAATTATGTATATGGGTAGAGTAAACACTTTGGACAAATATACGCCAAATATTAATGATCATTTCTGGGTAATAGGATTATAGACAACTTACTTTAATTCTTCAGACTTTTCTATACCTTTTAAAAAAGAAGCATGTATTACTTTAATAATGAAAAACTTTATGGCACTCTTTCCAGTTGAAAATAATAATAATTGCAACAGCAATGTTCTCTGCTTCTATATGATTTCACCACCCACCTACTTCAAGTATTTTCTCCTATGCATGCAGCTTCTTGTCCCCTGCATGATCAGTGATAATCACTTACCAGGCCTTCTTGAAAGGCCTCAGGCAGTGTCTGTGTACCTTCATGTGTTTACTCCTCTTCAGCATGCTTCATGGTTACTAGCTTAACTGACTTGCTTTTTCCTAGGAACAGGGAGAAGCTCTTCTGCTCACAAATTCCCCTCGCCTCTGGAGGAGAGCTGGGCAGAACTGGCCTGGCTGGGCTGCTTGTAATATGGGAGCAATTCTTAACTTGTGGGTTCTGGGGCCTGCAGGGTGAAAGAAGGACCCACAAGCCTGAACAAGCCAAAGGGAGTCAGGGAGCTGGGGGCCACATGAGCCAGCACATCCCATCAGAACTGGGGAATGGGGATGTTCTCTAGAACAATGGATTTCAGCTCTGTCAAACACAGCTGACCCTATTTACAACAAATATTTTGTAGTATAACCTATTTACATATTTAAGTCATTATTTAAAATGAAATACAATTAATAGATAATAGAATTTAATACATATATGCTTTTAAAATCAATATAATGCCCTAAAATGAAATATTAAAAAGAACCAAAGGGAAAATAATTTATATAATACACATCATTATGTATAAGCTTAGGCATAGTGGTAGTATCATCAGATTATATATAGAATCACACCGAATGTGTTCGTAATAAATATAGACCAATAAAGATATATTGGTTTAGTGACATACATGCCACAGTGATGCAATCTGCCTAATGTTTAAGTCTCAATTCACGTGGTGTTTGTATTCCTGGGAAATTCAATGTATATTGAAACCATGACAAATACATACATATATACTTTAAATATACATGCAAAATGTAGTTAGACTGTGCCTACAACAATAAATAGGTTCTTCGCCAACATGAATGCTCACCAAAATGTCTGTAAATTGTATGGGACATAGGATAAATTTTCATTGTGTGGCACTGTCGCCACATCTAACATCTACCCTCTACATGACAGAAAAAAGCTGGTTTTAGAGTACTAGCAATGTGGCCTTGGCATTAGGATTCTCCTCAAACCAGATCATTATAGAAAACTAAGAACTGAAGTTTTTTTTTTAAATGACATTTACCTATTACTCACTTCTCCCCTAATTGCCTTCCCAATCATGACAACAGCAGAACCCTTCTACAAATTTCCAAAGCCCATGGGGGTGGGGGGGGGGGCAGCATTGCCTACTAGTCCACCTTCTCTGAACTAACTCAGTGCAGTCTAGAGATGGGGCCAAGTTTGGGCTTTCACCTGACTCTAGCCATGTATTTATTTGTGTTCACATGAGGTGATCATGTCCATTTATATGGCTCAATATGCAACTAGAATTTTCTTTCAACATTTGAAATGCACAAAACTTTGACTCCAAAATTCCACCTCAAGGAATTTGTCCTTTGATTCTCAACCCATTATATATGTAAACAATGTCTAAAATGTCACTGCAAATATCTCTGGTAAAGAGCTGGGAAATGAGGACACAAGGTTGAGACTTTGACTTTTTACTTTACAAGACACAGGTTTCCATTATAATAAGCATGTTTCACTGTTTATTCAAACAGTGATTTTACTGAAAATTTAATAATAAAGGGCTGAGAATGAAATGATCAACTTGAGTATTGAGTCCATGGCTTGATTCAGTGACCAACTGAACCTCCTGGCACCAACACATTACTGTGATGTCACCAAAAGAGATCATCTTGTCATTGTACTATCTTTAACTCATTTTTAATAAACTTAAATATCCACCCCTTGTCTCAATGTACTCTAACTTTCAGGCATATGCCTATACCACTTGGTTTCCCCAAGGTCTTCAGACGAGAAATGAGTTAGTCAGGGGCCTGCTTTCGTAGAATATGTGATGAATTCTCCAAAGGCAGACCCTTGGGGCTGCCCTGTGAAAGCTGAGCACCATTATCACCTCATATTAGGCAATGTGTCAGGTCACGAATTTCACTTATCTTCTCAAGTTCCTCATTTTTACTATCAAAGGGACTCTAGGAGATACAAATATTCTTGAAAATCTTTCTTATTTTCTATTTCCTTCTAGTTCCTTTTTAACTTCCATTTATCTTTCTATTCCTCTATCATTTTTCTCCCTAAGGGCAACTTATTATCAAAAACAGCTATTAAAGGGAGAAAAAACTGGAAAAAGAGGAAAAAAAGTCCTTCTCCAGATGGTGACAGAGGAGAGAAGATTTTACAGTATAAGAGAAGTGGCCTTGGCATTAGGATTCTCTTTGGAGCAGATCATAGAAAACTCAGAACTGAAGATTTTTTAAAAACAACATTTACTCATGCATCATTTTCCTCCTATATTTGCTATAATACTTTTGACACTACAAAAAGCAGCATAATTTTTTTTTTTTTTGCTAGAGTGTGGTGCTGAGTTGATACATGAGCTTATATCTGACAAATTACTAACAGCTTCTAAATTAACTCCACACATGGGATTTTTATACTTTTAGTTATTCTTCAACTCCTAAGATTCACACACTACAGAGGGATGGTGTAGCAGTTTGATATAATTGATGAATTCCAAAAATAGATATTGGATTATGCTTGTAATCTGATCTGTACCTGAGCATGATTAAGTTATGATTAGGTTTCTGATGCTGGAGTTTTGATGTTGGAGTTTGATGCTGAAGACTTAAGCTGGAGTCCCGGGAAGTCAGCATGCAGCAGAAAGAGAAGCCAGCCCCAGGAAGGTAGGAAACTTGAAGCAAAGAAAAGCAAGCCCCAGGAATGTAGGAACCCAGGCAGCCTGAACCCTCACAGATGTCAGCAGCCATCTTGCTCCAAATAGACTTTGGTGAGGGAAGTAACTTATGCTAAATGGCCTGGTATCTGTAAGCTCCTATCCCAAATAAATACCCTTTATAAAAACCAACCAATTTCTGGTATTTTGCATCAGCACACCTTTGGCTGACTAATACAGATGGTTACCATTATTTTACTCAATGCCTACTACACGGAGAATACAAGTTACACAGGCCTTAACACCTAGCAACAAGTTTTGGGGGAAATTATGTTTTGAAAGGAAATAATAAATCACGTTTTCCAGATTTTTCCTTATAAAGGAAACTATGTCCTGCTGAATCGAAAAAGTAACCTTTAGTGAGCAACAGCTTGCAGTGAGTAGCAGCAATAATCACAGGTGGATAAGTCAATTCACAGCCTAAAGAAACACACCACCATATCATGAACTGAAATTCCTTTTGATACCTATAATCGTCCATTATATACACAGAATTCTTGCTCAAGAGTTTCACCTTGGTTATCAGCCTACAACTTCAATAAAAAATCAATGCCATCAAAGCTTAAGAGTTACTATTTATTATTCTTTTTGAAATAAGCAGAATAACTAAAATATTCTAAGTCATTTGATACAACTGAGGAATCAGTGGACCATTAATATAAGTAAATTATTACTGGTTATAAAGCCTTTATTTTGAAATTTTCTTGGAGTTTTTCCCAAAGTATTACTATCTCCATTATTTTATTAGACACTCCCAAAGACTGTGTACAAGAACCTAGGCAGTTACTGTTATTCCCATCTCACAGAAGAGAAAAGCAAGGTCTAGAAATGGTAAGAATTGTTTGGGCTGTCAGTGTTAGAGGTAGAGGTTAAAATCTATATCCCCAGATGCTCTCCTCCCAATTCTCACCTACATCCATCCCTTCTCACTCAATAGTTCTTTAACAAAACAAAAATCAGAAAACATCGTTATTTCAATTCTTCAGTGCTGCTGAAACAGTAAAGCCCAAGCTGTACCAGTATCTTGAACATGTTTTGGATACAACAGATAAGATAACAATCCCACAGACCAATCATACACCCCATTGGCTTTTGCCAATTCTCATTTTTACTGGCAGCTGCGTTTCGAGGAAAAGCTGGTGAACTGCAGGGAGTAGATAATGGGGACTTCTCAAGGTATCAGTACAACATCCAGACCACAGCAAAAAGCAGATAATCTGTTTAGAATGGGAAGGACAGCAAAAAAGTCACTGCTGAGTCCTAAGAAATCCTCAAAATGAGGACACTTTGTTTATGAATCAGCCACTGGCCCTCTGGTTTGAGAATTACAGAGTATACAGCCGTACTGTGTTCTTCTGCATATATTTAACACAGATGCCACTAAAGAGCAACTGTAATAGTAGAAGAAATAACAATAGCTATCATTAAGTGAGAGCTAACTTTGGCACCAGGCTGGGGGTATATGTATATCATTTCATTTATCCTCATAACCCAGGATGGGCAGACATGTCTTTTTTTTTTTTCAGTTTCTATCCAAACCATGAAGAATACTAGGAAGAGAGTTTACTCAGAATGTGGCCAGGTGACTATTTAAGAAGTACAAGTCTTTTGATATTATTTTTCTATTATTGGCCACATTTTGACATTATACTACTGCTCACCTGATTTAATGAAATGAAATATTAGGTACATAATGTTTTTAGCCTTTTAAATATAGTTTGATGACAATTTTGCAAGAGTTTAATCAAGGGGGAACAAAGGTTTTATTAATCTGTTTTCTCACTTCTCTTATTTGCACTATATGCTTGTTTATTATCTCCTAGAACATACTCCTCATATGGCTTGAAATGAAAGAATGATCCATCTCCTCATTACTGATCCTCTTCTTGGTGATGAAAACAAAACAAAACATATGAACAAAGGAAAATGCCTTCCTGTCATTTCTCAGTCTTCCCTGCCGCTGCTCAGCTGGGATGTTAAAGAGTAGGGTTTAATTAAAGAAGGTGAGAAGGTGAAAGAAAAAAAAAGCAAACCCTAATGAGGGTGTGTTTGGTTATATGGAAAGATTACTGAGGAGCAGCAGTGTTTTTCTCTATGCCTAGAGAAGGTTAACACAGGATCCCCCAAGGTCAAAGAAGCCCATGCTTCCTCACCCACTCACTCCCTACACTGGCAACCAGTTTCTCCAGTTAGAGCAGTTTTCATGAAGTTTAATTTCTGATTGTGAAGTGAAAAAGAATCTATTTTCCATCACCAGCCCGTAGTTCGAGAGAAACACCCAGAAGTAGTACAGGGTTTCTTTGGATTGCCTGCATCATTGGTGGGGCATCTCAGGTGCGAGCATTTCAGACCTCAGGCTCCTGGAGACAGAGGCCCAGTCTGGCCCGCAGCCCTTAGTGACATCTGCCCTTTAGGCTGGGCACAAAGAAGCAAATTCCCATCTAGCAATGCGGAGCCACAGAAAAACAAAATGTTTTAATGCTTCGAAGGAGAGCCAATTACAGCTGTCGAAACTCTAAAGCAATGCCAAATTAGAATGGAATTGTGTAGTCGTAATATCATTACGAAAATGTCTTTAATCAGTACACGTTCAAGCTCTGTGGTGTGAGCATCACACCGAAAATACCAAACACATACGAGGGCCAAACCTCTAAGAGAGAGTGATGGTTTTGTGTCCCTAGTCTCCAAACCTGGAAAACTTACTCATGCTTTCCAACAGACCACCCCATTGGGGAGTGGGAGAGAGGGATGACCAATGACAAGTGAAAGAAGAAATCTTGAAGTGCAGCTGCAATCGGAGCAACAGCTCTCTGGCTGAGGCAGGATGTGCTGCTCTAATGTTCCATGTCCAGTATAAGTGTTAACACTTTGGCAGGAATAAATTGAGATCTTTGAAGTTGAAACATAGAGCCTTAACTGGGTTCTCATCCTCTATATTTCACTGAGTGAATAACCTAAATTACACAGAACAGCAGTAAATTGGCTCATCATAGCCCTGTTCTAATTTTAAAAGGATAAAAAAACTTTCAAAACCAGGCAGCCTAGCATGTAGCGCTGAAGGGCCCAGTGGAGACTGTTAAATGGCTGCCAGGGTCCTTCCCCAGAAGGTCATACGTTCAAACGTAGCCTAAGTCTGTGATGACCAAGTACCGTTCAACACCTTTTGTTAAATTTGTGTGTGCCCTCGGCATAATGTTCCTAATAGGTACGCTGACAGCTTGTATTTGCCATTTTGCCAACTCCTTCAAGAGTACAGGGAATGACCAACCACATGTGGAAATTAAATCATTTCCTGGCATATAAAGGTGATCTGTGCAAAATGTGAACTCTGAGGCGCTGAAGACAATCTTGCCTTCATGCTGTCTGTTGTCTGTTTGTCTCCCAGCTCCCCCTCCAACCGCCCCCGCCCCCAGTTCCAAGGAAAAACTACAGCAGCTTTTTAACTGTCAACCTGACACCCTGATGAGTCCTGGACAGATTTGAAATTTTAAAGATTTACACACATGCCCACAAGAACAGCATTTTCCAAACAACATAATAAATCCCTTAGTTTCAACAGAACATTCACTTGCAGTGATAAAATGCCAGGTCACAAGTCAAATTTTGATTCCATTACTGAACATTATTCTTGAGCTCTAAATGGAAAGTCGGTACAATTCACCAGCTGTCAGGCTCCAGTTTTCCCCTACCCTGAACAACAAAGAATAACAGACTAAACAGTTCTAGTCAGTGGAGTCACTACTTGATTAGATTCTTAATGATTGGCTGGGTCCACAGGTCCCTTCTGGCCAGTCATTCAACCAACAAACTTCAGCCATTCGGATCCTAGGTTTCTGCTTGGAATTTCCTTGAATTCAGTGAAGAAATCAAGCATCAATCAAAAGAGATTTGACTTAGAAATACTCAAGATGATGAGATGGTTTCTTTCATGAATAAACAGAAGTGATGTGATTGATATACTCCCAGAGTTAAGATTTCCAGAGAGTATCTTCCACAGGATGTAAATGATTCAAACTTTTGGATTTGATGTTGCCAACAGATATGGGGAGAATGCTCTAGAAGCGGTCCACGAGGGTGTGGTAGTAGTGTGTACCTGAGGGGTGCTCAACAGCTCTGCCACCCCAAGGGTACACAGAGATCCTGGCTATGGGAGAGGGGGTTGGGGGGTTGGGTAGGGGAGTGAGTGGTAAGGGGGGTGTGTGGGGGGGTAGTAGCAGCATCCATATGAAATCCTGTTATCTCACAACATTCCAAGAGCCCAGTGCCCCCGGCTTTTTTCTCGTTGTGTGGAAGACATCATCATTACAAAGAGTGAGAAAATGAGCTGCCTAGGTCCTTTCTTTTGATTACCAGCAATCATTGAAACTCTGCTACCAGATGCTGGAGAGACTTTGAAGTTTTGTTTTGTCACTCAGTCACCTGGGAAATAAGTCTGGGAGGTGGGAAAGAGGGCAAAACTTTGCGAAGATTTCCTCTTGCTAGACAAGGGTAAAATCTAACAAACTTAACCCCTAAAAGAAAAAAAGCAATAGACGTCGAAGACCCCTGGCTCCCGCCTTAAATCTCTAGATGGAGCTCTTTGCTGTGGAGGTGTTTTGAGGTTGGTTTTCTCCACCGTGATTACAGCCACCCTGCCTGCACTAATTCCACATTTGCCCAACTATCTATCAATCAAACCTGTCTTTACTAATAACTTACTCTATTTGCCTACCTAGTAGAAATTGATCCTCTCAGCTGTGGATTCTATCCCAAATGGCCATTTCCCTGATAGGGAATGGGCAATACATTTTCTAACCTAAAGCAGTCTAGGCGGGTTTTCAGAGACTGAACTAACGCTTAGCAGAAAACTTTCTAAGCTTTTGGCCTGCTATTTCCAAAAGGGTCTTGCAGCCTTCCTTCCTCCAGGAGTCTGGGCCCTCCTAATCTCCAGGCTCCTTCTCACCAGCCTGGCCCCTTTCCTTGAGAGGTTCAGTTTCTGGATTCTCACCGCGTAGTACAATATGGGGCCCAAATGTGTTACGATTGCTGTTAGGCTCTGGGCTGGAGCGGGAAGAGAGCGAGGGGCGGTACCAGAGGATGGAGAGGCATGAGGACCCAGACTTTGCCGGATCCCCCACAAGGTGTCATAAATTCAACGTCAAGGCAGCCACGGAGAGACCCGGGTCAGGAACAGAACCTAGCGCTCGGCGGGGCCATCGGGGCCGTAGCGACGTGGTGGCTCCATCAGGTGGATACCGTGCAGTCCTTCCGCGACTCAGCTCAGGAGAGATAAAGACGTCTAAATAACAACAATCGCCGCCAACACAACGCAGCCAGGGCACCTCAGGGGAAGGGGACGCCTTCTCGGCCGAGGCAGCGGCTGGGGCTTGTTTGTAGGTTCGCAATTCACCATGATAAATGTAAAGACCAATTAAGGTCTGATCCGTGCACATGGGAGGCAGACGGCGGCTGATAGTGGAACCAATTAACGAGCATGTCCCCTAATTCCTGCCGCTGCCGCCGGGCGCACCGCGGATCCCCAGACGCCTGCCAGGGCCGCCCCCAAGCCCGAGCGCCCCCATCCCGGCCCTGGAGGGGGGCGTCCTCCTCCAGCAAGAAGGTGCGAGGAGCGGGGCCCCGGGGCGGTAGGGAGGGCGCCCTGGGCCGGGAGGCGTGTAGCCATCCGCCTACAGTGCCAACTGTTTGCAGTCGGGCCCGGCGGCTGGGGCACGCCCGAGTGGTCTGCGCCGCGCGGGGGCGGCGGAGGAGGGAGAAAGCGCAGAGCGCCTAGCCGGGCAGTGCCCCGAGGGCGGAGGACAGGTGGCCACGAGACCGCCGCCAGGTAGCAACGGCTCGGGGCTGCGCGGCGCGGCCCCAAGGCTTCGTCCGCCCCGGGGACCCGGCTCGCGGCTCTCCGCCGCGGGGGTGGTTTGGGGTGGGTTGCGGTAGGTGGAGTGGGGCTGGAGGCCGCACCCCCAGGCCCGGTACGCTTCAGCCTGACTCCTTCGGCTCCCCTTCCCCTTCCGGCTCAGCCGACTGCCCCAGACGTGACCCCAGCGCAAGGTGTTGGCGCTGCGCGCAGTCCCGGCGCGCGTGATTAATGGCCCCCAGGTCGGGGGCGGCGCAGGCATGCGACCCTTGCTCGGCCGGCCGGGATGTGAGGGTATCTGGGAAGACAGCCGGGTCATGGCAGCCGGAGACCCCGGGATCGTGGCGGCGGCAGAGGAGGAGGAAGAGGAGAAGTAGGGGGCACGGGCCGGAGAGGCTCGTCCCCTCTGGTCCCGGGGCTGGCGCCCCAGCAGGTGCCCCGCGCCTGCAAAGTTTGGAGCCGCGGGCGCCGCTCTGCGCGGCGCGCTCGGTCCCTCCCAGCGCAGTTCCCTTGGCGGGGTCTGTGCCGCCGCCGCTGCCAGGGCAGGACAAAGGCTCATTAACACGTGATGGGACCGCGCTTCATAAATGGCACTAGAGCGAGAGGGAGCGAGAGACAGCGGACGAGCGGAGAGAGAGGCAGGGACCGCGCGAGCGGGGTGAGGCGACGGGCGCCCCGGTTGGCGGTGACCGGCGGCCCCGCGCCGGGCCCGGCCGTGCGAGCGGGAGGACCCAGTAAAGGCCCGGGGAAGGGGAGAGACTCGCGGGCGGCGGGAGCGGAGGGGGACGGAGGGACTCCCCCGTCGCTATTGCGGGCCAGTACCGGAGGCGGGGAACGCCGCTGCGCGGGCAGTCCGGACCGACTGACTTACTGACTGACCGACGGAGGCACACCCCGCTCCACCCCACCCATCCTCGCTGGCGTCCGAGCGCCGGCGCCGCCTCCTGCCGCTACTCCCTCTGCCACCTCTTCCTTCTCCACTTCTTTTCCGCCTCCACCTCTCCTTGGTTCCCGCGGCGCCAGTGCCTTCCCCTGGCCCAGGAGGGGCGCCTCGGCTCCCTGCAGAGCTCTGCGTAGAGTCAGGGGGTACGTTTCGTTCTAACGGAGAACCAGCCCCTGCCCTGGGCGAGAGGTGCCAAGGGAGCGTCTCCTCCGAGGACTGGGGGATGCGAAGGGTAAGACCTGACAGAGTTGGGTTTGGAAATACTTTTTCTTCTTCCCGCTCCCTCGGGTACTGACCAGTGCAGTCCCCAAGTGTCCTTCGTTGAGTTCTTATTCCGTGTGAGCTAATCGTGCGTCGGTGTTTACTTAGCTGCCTGGCTCCAGCCTGTGAACTGTGGTCTGTGCTACTTCTGGAGGTTTCCACCATTTACTATTTATTGGATGTGTGTGCACCTGGCTCTCTGTGTACACTGATGTCTGTAGAAAATGTGTAATGTGAATGTTTGAAAAACAGGCGCTTCAGTTGCTGCTTTATGTCTGTAAACCATATCATCAACTAAGTCTTCCCAGAGAAATACATCAATGTCTGCAGCAAACCTTAGAAATGGACTAAAGTAAAATATTGAATGTCATGTAATGTATGTCAAATAATAAACTTTTGATATAGAAAATCTAGCTGTAGGAGCCACTTTTCTTTGAGGAAAACAAATGTGCATTTAACTGATACCTACATTTTGAATGTTGATGAAACCGTTTAACTCACAACTGGCCATTAGAGGAATAAAGTTGATTCTGCATTTTAAAAAGACATTTCTTGTTTTTAAGGCTCACAATCATAAACGGATCACATTCTGAATGCAAATGTGTTTGCTGTGATAGACGTTAGACTTGAGAAACTGTCTTTGGTCATTTGGAAGTTGAAAAGCAGCATGCATGTTTCTAATTTTAATAGATTGTTTCTCTCTCAAAGCTATTAAATTGACATATGAGACAAAAATATTTAGTAACCCATTAATCATTATACCTCCAATCTTTTTTTTTCCTCCAAATAAGTGATATTCTTGCCTTTGTTGTTGCTTTCTTGGTATATTCAGCCTCCGCTGCATTTAATCCAGTAAGAGATTAGAACAGATTTACTGGTTTTAAACGTGTTGAAATGTAAATCTATTGGGCCTATAACTTCTCATTTTTATTGCAAAGTTAATATCTTTTGAACAATGGGGAAATGCAATTTCTTAGCGGAAACTCAGTGGACATTGAGTATCAGTTGTGTCACCACTGACATCAATCTATTTTGCAGAATATTGAGAAGCTCAGAGCAACCAACCTTTAAGGTTCCCATAGGATTTTATCTGATTTAAAGTGTTGCTTTTCTAATCCCACCCTACTGACAGTTTGCAAGGGAAGATATACTGATTGATTTTTCTCTGTCCCTTTTTTTCCTGGTGCTCCTTCCCCTCCCCCTCTCTAACTCAGTTAAGAGCAATTTTATCACAATAAAAGGTCATGCATAGTTTTTTAAGTGAGACAAATTATTTTCTGATTATATCCATAAAAGAACAGAATCCATGCACCTGCAGAATCTTAACTATTGCCTACTGCAGGCATTATTTGTAGCCATGATAACAGTTACCGTAGTTGGGCAAGAGGGTTGATGTTGGACATAGTTTTTAAAAACTAATCCATTTAGGTTATCAGGAGAACTTAATGGAAATGGACTCTTTTTGTTTCAAAGATGTCTCCCACTCCAGGCGAGGAGCAATCTTGGCTGAGGTATGTATCAAGTGTCTGATGGGTAGAAGTCTCATTGTGCTCCGAAACCTCCGTGGGGGTAAAATGATGCCACAGGGTGGAAATGCTGGTTCTGACCTTTCTAAAATAAAATTACTATCCCATACACTCGTTGTTAGGAAGACAAATTAGATATTCATGTCCCCAAATTTTAACAGCATCAGTATCTATGTATATAAAAGAATGTTAGGACTAGTCTCTTAATCCATAAGTGATATTTAATTTGGTGTGTAAAGTTTTAAATTCTGGTGAAAATTAGGTGTCACATTGGGATAGTGCTTGGCTTTGTTTGTTATCCCCTGTTTTCTGTCTTTTTCTTTTACCCTTTTCCCAGTGGACTGTGTTCCTCTCTGTCTTGCCTGTGAGATTGCTCTTCTCTAATAAGCTTAGCTGCAGGATCAGTGTGTTCTTTTTGGCATTTCAAAATGTTAAAATAGTGAAATTGCTAAATGTTACCAAGATGAAGCTGCTGGAGATGAAATTCTCCAAAAGAACCACAATATTTTTGACATATTACAGTCTATGCCAAAAGAAAACTCTTTGAATCGGTTTACCTATTTTCTCAAGAAAGAAGCAGCCCCATTGATTGTGTTGATAAGTGTTTAGTATGCAGTGTCAGCTTATTAATTACTAAGGCAAAGCCTGGAAAACTCTTTCAAAACAATCGTGTAACATTCTTTGCTTTGACTCAGAATTAGTAATAACCACCAAGAAATTTAGACAGGTTCCTTGGTTGTCTTGCATATTAGTGTTTGGAATTAGAATAAGAGGAATATTTTGCTGTATAAGAATAAACTATTATGAAACGGAACTTGCAATAGCAGTTTGTAGTTCACCACGCTCACCAAATGTTTCTTCTCCAGAAAACAGTTGGCTTAATAAGGGAAGGGATTATTTCCCATAATTAGCTATCCAGGAATGCTGGAAAAAAAAGTAATAAATTGAATTTGGAAATACCTAAAAACCTATGATTAGTGAAATGAAATTTGGTTATAGCTTCTTGAATTTGTTTAGTAAGATGGATCCTGTCCTTTAGGTTGCTGCCTGTTATTCTTGGGGGTAATTATGTTAGCTCAGTTGCATAAAGAACACAGATGAGAGCTTTCATTCCCTGTTAAAAAGAATGCCGTGTCTCCACCAGTGTAAGTCTGCCTCTTCTATTTTTGTGTTCTTCATTTTCTAATTGAACTGACGAATAGTTAGAGCGCAACCAGCCTTTGGATTTAAATTATTTATAATTCTGCTTTTGACTCTGAAACAACCTAGACCCAACATTGTTTGAAAAACTGTGCTGGGTCTATGTTTACATATTTATCTGTAGTTCAAGAGATGGAAAGCTCTGATGATTTTTCTTTTATTGACTCAATATTGGTAGAGAAGTTAAAGAATAAATTGAAACCAGTCTATTAATATGTACTTTGTATTGGCAACACTTGAACTCCAGCTCTTTCCTAATTCTCTACCTATAAAAATGCTAATTTTATATTATAACTGCATGAATGCTGTTTTTTGGGTGATGAGGTAGTCAACATTTTACTATCGAATTCCTGTTTAATACTTTGATAACCATTTAATCCACTTATCTGTATATTCTTAAATTAGATTGCGTTACCCTTATAACATATCACAGATCAATTCATATTTCTCCAAAATATTCTCTAGACTAAAAGAAACAAATGTCATCTAACATATACCTAACATAAAATTATATACTGCAAAATCTTAGATGATTGGATACATGAACACACTTTTAAATGTATATATAAACAGACTTTTTCAAAAATGTATGCCATGACTGAAATAAAAATTTAGATGTGTTGCCTTTATATATTTGAAGATACAATTCTGGAATTTTAAATGAGTGCTACATATTTGGGGAAATGTCCCAAGTTTAAAGCAGTTGTGCAATGGACTCTGAAGAATCAAAACAAGGCTATTCTTGTTTTCTGGGATAGGTAGAAAGCCATTCCAGTCCATCATGTGCCAGGAATCTCAAAAATATGCCAGGATGGGAATAACTGCATTCAATTATAGTTTAGTGAGACATAATGATGAGCTTAACATAATTTTCACTGAACTTGCTAGCTGTTTACTATGGAAATTAGGGCTATACCAGTTAGAAGAAAATCTAGAAGGTTATCCTGTATCACAAAATACATTTTAAACTTAGCTAGATTTGTTATAATAATACTGTAAGAAGTGAGTTAAAACTAAGAAATGTGTGAGAGGGAAAAGGAAGGGTAGATTTTTAGTGATTCCCTGTTGCCTCTCTTGCTAACATTCAAATGGTTTGATGTTAGATGAACTTCTATCTCAAACTTGCCCACATGGATAATAGATATGTTTATGGAAGTAATAGGTCAAAGCCATTACATAAAGTAATCAGTGTGATTACCATTTGTTCTTAACATGAAATATTTACTAAAAGCTTTCCTGGGTCTTATTCCTTCACTGAAAAAAGGTGCCACATGGTGAAATAAAGTGTATTTCATTGTAATAGTTTTCTAGGACAGTTTTATGTATAAACATATTCTTAATATAGTTTTATTGATATTTTCTATATATTTGAAATACTTTCCATACAGATTGTTAATGACACTGGGATTTTCTCTAATTGAAACTTTCATTTGAGCAGGTTGTGACAGGCAATTCTCTAATTATTCAAAATGTAATAGTTTGGTGACCATGGAATTCTGGAGGGTCGTAGTTGTGTTTATATGAGTTTTTGAGGGAGGAACTGTTTACTCATCAAACTTGAGCAAATGGGCCTGGCAAGCTATAGCTGTTGTTCCCAGGAATACTATGAATTCCGTTTTAGCCTCAGATGGAGACATTCACACCTGCACTTCAGGAAAGCTTCCAAAGTTGTGCTTTGTTTATTTGTTTATTTGTTATGTTATGTTTCTTTATGGTTTTCTTTGAATATGTGAATTGAAACTGGCTAGATGAGAATCATTGTTTTTTAGCCAACTCTTTCATTAACCCATAGTGCAATTGTATTACATTCACTATTTTTGAATGTTTAATAAAATAGATTTTGCACCTTTTTTAATGCAAAAAGGGATTTAGATTCCCTTTTCTCCTAACACAGAGGGCAAATAATTTTTTCCCAAGAACACAATATTTTATCTAATGTCTTTTTTCCTACCTTTATTTGGATTATTAATTGTTCAGAGTTTGGATTCGTTGAAGAGAGACTTGATATATCTGGCTGATTCCTTACTACCATTATCAACTTTGAAGGGCATTTACCTTTTTTTTTTCCCCCTTTTTAACTTCAGAAGATATAGTGCAGTATAGTTTTCTAAATTTGACAATGTAATATGTTTGTGGGTTCCTACTAGCAAATTCCATGCTATTGCTTTAAAAAAAAAAAAACTACAGAGGCATTTCTCAAAGATATGCCAGGCAATCTGCTGTGGTAGTTTAACATACTGACAACTGCTTTCACAAACTATATATGCCAGTAACATGTTTAAATATAATTAAAATACAATGTAATTAAGAAATTAACTTTTTCAAAGTTCAAGTACAAATGAAAGTGTCCCCCCTTTCCATCTTCATTTCTTCATCTGTTCTTTTAAACTACATTTTTAGAGAAGAAAATTGAAACCAATATGAGGTCTACAAATTGAGTTAAGTTGTAAGAGCTTTACATTTAAGTTGGTGCATTTTTGAAAAATAACATTTTACATTCACATTTGAACATTTGTACTAGGCCGTTTAATAATACAGATTTCTATTGGTCAGGAGACTAAAAGATGTTTTTAATATAGCAAGTAAACCAATTCCATTGGTCTCCTGGCAAAAATGATTATTTAGGTCATATGCCTTTCTTCACTACTGCTTGCTTTAAACTCAGCTATATTTAAAGGTAAATCAACTTTATTTATTCTTTATAAGAGGAACCTAATTTAATGTCACTATGATTTGGCTATTTTGGTTTATTCCAGTATGACAGGTTAAACGGAGCAGATTTCCAACCATTTCAGTTCCATTTCTATTGAAATTTGTAAATGTTTTCTGTAGGTTTGTGTACAAGTTGTGGTGAGCAAGCAGTATGCATGTGGAGAAGAAGAAAAGCTAGATAATTTCACACATAATCAAAGTAAGCAAAAGATTGTCCAAAGATTGTCTTTGCATATGTGGGCATTTTGCTTTGAAAATATATAACTACTTTTGGAAATGACATCTAGGTTCTTAAAAACAACAAAAAAGGAAACCTTTCAATGATTTTAGTTCTCATCTAAGAAAGCTAATTGAGTAATGTGTGATTCATTTTTATTGATGAGATAATTGGAGAGGAAATGGTCTGCCAAGAGTCATACCTTTAAGTGCTTTGGGTTATATCTCCAAATATGTATAACTTCTAGGTTTTTTTGAAAGAGGCTGACCAGCTATAAGCAGTGTAAATAAACTGCATAATTACCAGGGCAATTATGAAGATAATGTGCAGCGGGTCTGTGAATTACTTGGGCCCACTAAAAAATTTCTGTTTAAGTTTGTCTTTTCTGGGTTAATCTCCTGTGATGTATTATTTTATGACTTTTGGAGAAAGAAGAACAGAAACAAAAACATTCCCTGCTTTAAAATATTTATCTGGGATGTTAATTACTTTTACTTTTTTTTTTCCTATTCTGTTAAAGACATGAGTTTCTTTATAGTGGTATTGAAAGAAGTGGCTAGCAGTCCTAAAAAATGTTGCACAGGTTTTGTAAAAAGAACTGAGAGAAACTGGTGTGGGCTTCTTCATTTATATCTGCATCCTTTGTAAGTACATATTGCATCTTGAAGCACTTTCTTTTGTGAGGCAAAATACATGTTTCTTGAAAAAGTCCAGAGCAGCCCTGAATTGTAGACTGAAAAACCTGGAGAAGTTCCCCTGCCTTATGCTTGTTTCCAGGCTAGACTACATTATTCTATTCCAGTCAAATAAGAATACCTTGCTTTCAGAGATCACCCATGGGAGGCTACTTTATCATGAGCAGGCTTCTTTAGAAATCCATTTCAATGATTTAAAAACCTATACTCATTGAATATTCTTTCTTCCTCTCTAATCTCAAGTCTTCTTAATAAAAGTTAATTCTATTGCCACTCACCCCATCCCCATTGAGTCTTTTTTCATAGGTCTCCATAATCTATAACGGTGTTTCTTACACTTTGGAGTGCAATAGCATCACCTCGAGGCCATGTTAAAACACACGCCCAAGCCCCAACCCTATGAGCTCTGAGAGGGACCCTGATAATTTGCATTTCTCGTAACTTCACAGGTGATGCTAAGCTGCTCATTTGGGGACCACCCTTTAAGAGCCACTGACTCAGAGTAATCCTGCATGCCCTTAAAAACCACTGGGTAACTTCTCAGGCTGGCCTTTAAGATGCACACTAGAATTCCCAATTCATTCTCACCCAGTTTATTTCCTAGTTCTTTATCTTTATGTTGCTTTTTCTGAATACTTTAATTCTTTGGGTCTCTTCAGAATGTCATAATTGCATCATAGCATCCTGGGAAGGCTTTGACCTTGAATGAGCACAATAGAACTACCTCATGGATTCAGTGTCATAAAAATTCTGTACTTGCATCCAATTTGCATGCTTACTTCTTAATCATAACTGCATTTTCAGAGCATATTTTGCATCTCCACTGAATCCTAGTTCTTCCAGTTCTGTTTGTCCATAGTTTATTGCATCTTGAAAACATTTTTTGTCTGTATCTTAGGACAGACTGAAAATTTTCTATTGAACATTTCTACTAAAGTAAGTGGTACATAAGTACCTAGATCCTAAAATTATGTCTGAAGGGAACCCTGAATTTATGCAATAATAAAAAACATTTAACGATTTTTCCAGTGAGAGAATAACAGGAAAGAAGTTTAACTATTCAGAAAGATACTGTGTCCTCGATTTGTATGACTATTTGAACAAATATTCACTTATCAGATGAAATATTCCATTTTAGCCCCTATAATAACAGAAAATAATTTTCCTCTTTTTTCCATCACAGAGCTAAGACCAGTGTTGGCGATCTCATTTTTGGAAATTGGAACGCCAAATGTTTCAAGAAATAGAAATGAGCTGACTTTGCTATTAGAATTGATTTTGGACTCCAGAGACCTCCTGTTTTATTTTTTGCATCTCTTGGCATAAACATATCTGTTATCTGTAGAACTACTTTCCTTTTCTCATTCTTAATTCCTGACTTCAGGGAGAGTTCCAAATATTCACAATTAATTTTTATCAATATGCTAAAGTCTCTCAATGCCCTTTTGCCCCAGAAAAGCAATTAGAAATTTATTTTTTGTAGGCAATAGTAATAACCTACTTTAATCCTCCATTACATATCTTCTTTTTTATGTTTTAATTGATACAGTTGTAAAATGCATAAAATGGTGTAGCAGGAGAAGTTGCTCAACCAAAGCAAGAATTATGGCCACTGAATAGAATAACAGATTGATTCTTGAGGGCTTATTAAAGCCACTCCATCTAGTGGTTGAGTTTTCACATAGCTTCTTTTGACACCTTCTGAAATCACACTTGCTTATGGAGAAACCCATTTGGGAAGGACCAATGCATAATAACAAGCATTTGGAAGAAGGAAAAAGCCTGTTATAATAATAATAATTTTAAATATTGACCTTAAAGGCTATCATCAGCACGTAATTAGGATTCATTCAAGGTTTTGCATGTCACAAAGAGATCTTTCTGTAAAACACCATTATGTTGCTAAATGTTATGGTTCATAACACACACACAGGCTGAATAAGGTATGAAATAAAAAACAAATACTTGACATTGGCCCACAACTTCTACTTCCCATCAATATAACTTCCGTTTGCTACTGAGATAAAAGATCCTGGGATAAATAATGTTCATGCAGTTTATATAATTTTTACATTTGAACAGTTTTTTTTTTTTTTTTTTTTTCCCAGGCAGACGTTTATATGAAACTAGAGTTCAGGTTTAATTTCAGTAATGCTCAGCTGGCTATATGCCAGGTAAAACCATCCACAGTTTCATGCCATCTGCTAAGTTATACTGGCCATGGTGCCGATGCACACCAATATTCTTTCAGTCAATAGGCATTGAGTACCTATTCTGCCAGGCAGAGGACAAGGAGGGCCATATATAACAGGTCCCTGCCCTCATGGTGGTGATGAGCTGAAGCATTTAGACACAAGAAGGATTGCCCCAGGGTGGCTCAGCATTGCCCATCCCTCCTGGGAGGAGAAAACCTCAAAGCATCTATTACTGATGGGGATTTACACAGCCCATTACTATTTGATGATTAAACAGCATATCCCTTGCGTATTTGCACACCTTACTCTATTTTGTCATCTGTGAGAGGAGGAGGACAGATGGGTGGGCCTTGTTTGGTGGAGTGGGCTGGAGTGGAGAGTCATTTCCCTTGCTTCCTGAAAGGAAGGGTGTCTTAGTAAATGATTCCCGTGTCTCTTCTCCATGCCCAGGGCTGCTACATGAATGTATTTTCTGGGTAACGTGTCACAGAAAAGGTTCATGGCCTGGGGTATAAAGTCTACAGTTCTAGGCACAGAGTATGTGCTCAATAAAATGTGCTACATGAAGCAGGTGGGGGCCTGTAACTGGATCCATAGGCCATATTGCTGCAGTAACAAAGCTCTATGCCCTTTGGACACCAAGAGGTCTGTAACTTCTTAGAGCCCTAGTAAAGTTTACAGGCATTTCTTCTCCATTGACCTCCACCTCTAGCCAAGACCTTAGTAATTAGCTGCAAAGAGTCCTCTTCTCTTTGGGTCTGACAGAAGCACAGTGTTCATGGTGGGAAGTTGAATAATTCCAGGTGAGTTTGAATTTCTCTATAAGGGTAATGGATGTTTCAGGCATTCGTTTACTAACAACCATCACGTCTCATTCAGACCTGAAGAAGGTGCCCTCTCCATTCCTCACTGGTGTTATGGAAAGTGTCATCACAACAAGGAGAAGTAATAGTCCTTACAATTAACTAATGAAGAGCAAAAACAGCCTTAGCTAAAATTTAAAAATGGTGGCAAAGTTTAGTTAGATGTTATTTATTATTTGCCAATAGCCACTGCAAATAACATACTGATCCAGATCTAGGACTTACAGCTGATAGTTTCTTGTCATATTTGGTCCTTTAGGACCGTGGGGCAAGGTTGATTTGTAGGTTCTGTGGTCACCCTTTTTTGCTGTCAGTTCCTTCAGATTTAGTTTTTCACTGAGTGAAATTGTCATGTACTACTTATCACCTCCTTCCCCCCAAACCAACTTCTTCCCCTTCCCTAGACATGAAAGGAGGGGTGTCTTACTAAATGATTCCCTGGACCTTAGGGTTAATAGCAGGGACTTTGAGTAATGGAGACCTGGGGTGAAGTTCCAACATTGTTGTCTAGTTGGAGACCCTGGCCAATTTTACTTCTCTAATTCTTTTTGTGTGTGTGTTGAATGGAGATTGTAATACTACCTATTTTATGTAAATATTAAACAAAAAAAAAACCGTATATTGATGTACTTAGCACAATGCCTGGTGTGTTATACCCATTCAAATATTTCTTAGTAAAAATATTGAACAATTGGAGTTTTCTCTACTGTGAGATTTGAACCTGGAGAAACAAGGCACAGCTTTTAGTTAGATTTAGTTCCTATGTTCATGGATTCGAAGAGAAAAATACCTCTCCGTTGATAGGTGAGGGGAGAAGAAACTATGAAGGCTGTGCTTCACAATTTGGATGACGTTTTTAACTATTGCTGTCAAGAGCTTGGTAATGAACTATAAAGACATGAACATATTTAATGTGTTCTATATATTTTATGGACCAGAAAAATATATGGCTTTCTGCTTTTAATGATCAAATCTCCTATGCAGGCTTAGGGAGTAGTTTGTCTATGGACCATAGCATTTATTGCATTGAAAACTTTGCGTGACTTCTTGTAGGGAAAGACCACTTGGTTTATGCTTGAATACTTTCCTTACAGACTATGTAGAAAAGTTATCTCTATCAAAAATAGGCAAAGGCACTTTGGAGGAGGAAATATCTGAATAGCAGAAGAAAATTATGTGGTAAATGGAATCAATTATGAATGTCAGTAACTCAATTTGTATCAATTCACTTTTTCTTTTAGCATTGTCACCTGATTGTGAAGGCTTAAGCCAATGTAGTTTGAAGGTATGTTCCTGGGCCCTGAAAATCTTTCTTTTAATAAGCCTGTACATATTAAATCATTAGGTGTACTTCAGGTTAAATTTGAACAGAAATGTAGCCTTATAAGTGCCTCAGCAACTATTTTGCCCGTATTAATTGATATATTTCTATGAAAAATCTAACACTCGCTCATATTGTTAGTATAGAATAGACCAGAGAAGATATTGCAGTAATAACTTCTGTTCAATGTTAAAAAATATATGAAAAGCTAAAGCTTTTAGAGCCAACCAACCATTACCAGCATAATGGAATTTTCTCTTATATATGGAAAAAGGAGCTGGTATTAATACAAGAAAGAAAGATTATGTATTTTTGCCTGAATTATCAGGATAATTAAGTCAATCTTTTATTTCACATTGCTATAGAAAAAGATGGGAAAAGTGACCAAACTTACTTCAATAATTGCAAATTATGATGATTAGGTAAGAGTTAGAAAAGACACAATTGCGCATTCTTCGAGTTATATTTTGGCTCATAAGATCTGCCCTGCACATTGGAGACATGATTTAGACATAATGCAGTTTTAAGAGTCAATTAAAATTGTTCCTACCAACTTTAGAGAAATATGTCAGCAAGGTATTTTTCTTTATCATGTTAGTAAAACCAAACTTGTTCTCAAAAATGAATGGAAAATAAATGATATCAATGGCACCTTCACTCTTCTGAACCCTTCAAATGACTCTTTTATGAGGCCACTGAGAACATGTAGTGTTTCCTGTGCAATAGAAGCTCTGGTCCATGGACGAAATACTCCATAAGGCTGCCTGTCTTGTATATGAGATTTGATCATTAAAAGAATAAAGTGATGTATTTCTCTGGTCCAAAAAAAATGTAGAACTCAGTAATTCTGTTCATGTCTTTACAGTTCATTACCAAGCACTCGACAGCAGTATTTAAAAGTGGTGTCCAAATTGTGCAGCATGCCTTTTACAGTTTCTTCTCCTTCACCTATCAACAAAGAGGTATTTTCTCTTTGAACCAGGGAGCATGCACACAAAGTCCAACTAAAAGCCATTTCTTGTTTCACCAGGTTCATATCTCCCAGAATTTGGGTGAGTAAATAAATGCAGAGAGAAAAGTCAATTTCTAAATATTTTCATTAAGAAACAGAACTAACAAAGTAGGGAAAACAGGGTTAAAAGAAGGTCTGGGATTCTCCTGCTTTTGCTCTTCTGGACTCTTATTAATTTCGACACTGTTAGCTTGGCATTGCTTTCTTAGAGCATTTGTAAACTTATTATATTAGAGAAGGAACATATATGGAAATAGGAGCTAATAACTCTACGCTTATAACTATAACTATATCAGGGAATACCAGCTTCTGGCACTTCAAGCATGTTTCTCCTTTTCTCTGGGGAGAAAGTATTCGTCTACTGCTTGTTCTCTGAGAGACACTACACAGCCCAGAACATCTTAGAAGGATTTTGACCCTAGCTATAACAGTGATAAATATCTAAATTATTGAAATGCCTCTCTAAAACAAAGCAGGTCATCTTCTTCAGTGGGGAAATACAGACTAAAATAACATTGATATTAAATTACCCTGATTTAGAAATGGCTCTAATGCTATTTGCAGTCTTGTTTTGAGGACTTACTTTATGCTCAACCTAATCAGAACATGGATGTTTTATACCCAAAATGGTTATAAAAGATATAGATTCTGGATAAACATTTCTTGAAAAAAAAAAAAAAACGAGAAAACTCTCTACTGTTACCATGTCTATAAAATTCCTTTGATGATACCATAACCTACTAGTTGATGTATGTGGTGGGGATCATGGGGGTGGGAGGAATTATGTTTTGGGGGAAAGGATCTGTAGAGATGAACAAAAAGAACAGATGATTCTAAAATATGGGGTTTAAAACATAATAGATAAGACACATTAAAATATTCTTACTGTTACTATAATGGCATGATTTATGGTAATTTAAATTGTTAGAGTATGTTGGCCATGTACTTAAAAATAGAATTCTAGTAATATCCCCTAAAATGTCATTGAATCACTCTTTTACTATAGTTGTAACAAAAACCAACTACTTTAATAGGTGCATCTACACATCTTCTAGTATTAATTTCTGATTATGATTTTCCCAATAGCAAACAAAAATTAATGGCAGCTGCATCCCCCAAAGCCTAAACTGTATAACTAATGAACTTTCCAAGAAAACGCCCAATGCAAAAAATAATAAGGTGGAAATTACTATAATAATCCAAATGTAGAAATAAAGGAAAGAATTACTAAAATGCAGAAACAGTTTTCCTGCTGTGATCCCATTAACTGCTAAAATCGCCTGTTCACAGTGGTGTTTTAATATTACTAAGATCCTTGAACTGCACAGAATCCATGTATTTTTAAACTATATTCTTTAATTAAAATTGGCTTATATTAGACAGAAATTACTCAATATCTCATAACCATGCCATGCCCTGGCTCAGCTTTTAACAAGCTAGTTTGTTTTAATGAAAGTGCTTGGTCACATTAAAATGGGAAATTGGTACCATATATGTGGGATCTTAATACAGAGTAAATCACAGGAACACATGTTGTTGCATTCCTGAAGTAATGTCCGTGATCCTTTGTCTTCACTGAAGAAGCTTTATAGCTTTTCCAAATACTGACTAAAATTTTAATCTTTGGGGCCAGGAAAACTAGATGGACTGGGATAGGAAATAGTGATTCAGTAGGAGATAACTAAAGTATACTTAACATCTAATGGCATCTGTTTCCCATTGTAAAACTGGAATTATAAATAAGCACCCAATAGGGTTGTTGTGATGATTTAATGAAAAAAATGTATGAAGAGGCACTTAAATACCTGGAATATAAAAGATATTCGGGGAAGGTTCCCCTCTCTCACTCATGTATGTTTCTTCTGTTTGCTTCCTGCTTTCAGTGCTCGGGGAAACAAACAGGCAGCCTATTATCTAATTAGGCAATAAATTGTTTTGAGATATAATTAATAATATATGGCAAAGAACCATAAGTACTAAGTAATGATAATAATAATTAATATTTGTTGAAGAGTTGTTTCTGTGCCAGGCACTATGTGAAGGACTTTACACGCAGTTTAAAATTTAATTTTCAGAACAATCCTGCGATTTAGACATGATCATCCATCATTATTATAATTATTATCATCACCTCTACTGTCATTATTATCATCATAATCATCCCCATTTTGCAGATGAAAAACTGAGGCTTAGAAAGAGTAACTACTTGCCCAAGTGTAGATGTGACCCTAACTCTGATGGATCCATAACCCCTAGTTTGGGGTTCTCTCCATTAGCTTGTGCTTTGACTCATTGGTATCAGTGGGGAAAAGAGGAGAGATGGTAGTAAACCTGTGTTATGTTAGAGAGATGGTACATCATGAAGGTTAAGAGCAGAGGCTCTAGAGCTGCACTGTCCAAAATGGAAGTGAATGCCACATGTGGCTTTTAAGCATTTGAAATGTAGCCAGTGCCACATTGAAATGGTATTTTTGGATACACTGGTTTAAATAAATATATTATTATTAAAACTAATTCACCTTTCATTTTTTCTTTTTACCTGGTTTCTAGAAAATTTTAATTGCCTAGGGGTGCACATTATATTTTTACTGGACAGCATGGTTCTAGAGCCAGAACATCAGAACATCTAGGTCTAATCCTAGCTCTGCCACCTACTGGCTATACGAATAGCAAATCAATTACCATCCCTATGACTTTCATCTGTAAAATGGACATGGTTCCAACAGCACCTATCTCATAGGGCCACTGTGAGAATAAATGAGTTGATACATGTAAAAGACATAGAATGTCACCTGCATGTAATAAACACTCAAGACTTAAAAGGGAAAAATCAGCAAGACTTAGTGGTTTACCTGCTTGTAGAGGCCAAGAAGGAGTCCAAGGAAAGTCCAAAGTGTGAGCTGGGATGACTGTAAGAAAAGGAAGAAAAATGACATGGTTCAAGGTAATTCATTGCAGCATTATTTGTGATAGCAAAAAATTATAAGTAACCCACACCTTCTTCAGTTGGAGGCTGGTCTTCTCTATCAGATCTGCGAGGCAGCTGCTAAATGATGAGGGACCTCTGTGGACTACATGGAACTTTCTTCAACATCAACTTTTAGTAGAAAAGCAAGGTTCAGAAGAATATGTGGCATGTTATTATTTGTTAAAAAGAAAATCAAAGGGATGTGCCTGAAATATCTCTGGAGGGAGTAACACACTATTACATCTTGCCTCTGAGGTGAGATCGACATTTCACTGTATATCCTTCTGTACCCTTTGAGTTTCGAATTATATACAACTATCAGCTATTTGTATACACACACACGTATATAATTGAAATTTTAAAAGACTTATTTTTAAACGGAATTGTGAAGGGAGAGTTAGTTCCTTGTGGGAAGATGACTTACAGAATGGAAGTCATGGAATGGCTCCCAGTAGCAGCTTAGAAATGTGGACTCAAGCTTTAGTTTTCAGACTAACTATCCATTGAGTTAATTACCTTTCCTCTCCTGTAATTTTGTTAATTTTGTAAATTTGCAAAGGCAAATACCTATTATTAAATAACTGTTTTAATGCCTCAGCTAACAGAATTCAACCGCCACTTTATCAGGTTCATAGGAACATTTCAGAACTCTAAGGGAGCTCAGTCCTCCCCCACCCCCATCTTCTGCTGCAGTTATGCTGGTGAAACACATAAGAAAAACCAAAACAAAACAGACATAATCCTATGCTTTGGAACCACATTCTAGTTAGGAAGGAAATGGGTAAACTCATGATTCTGTGATCTAATGAGGCCTATAATAGAAAAATGAGCTGGTGGAACTAGTCTGCCTGGTGGGAGAGCTGGTCAGGAAGGTCTCAGAATGGAGGTAGCATTGAACTAGGCTTTAAAGATAAGTTTAACAGGCAGAGAGCTGGGAAATGAGTATTTCAGACAGGGAAGGGCAGGAAGTGAGGAGGAAGATGTGCCACTGCAGTGGTATATTCTAAGAGCAGCAAGGCATCCCTCAGAGCCAGTGAGCTGTGTTTAAGTAGGGGTGGGTGTTGAGAAGCAAAAGATAGGTTGAGAATATGCTGGGGCTTTGTAACAAATAGGTTCCTTACATATCATCTTCTGTGTCCTTCTGATTATCCTCACAACTAGCCTGTGCCTCTGCCCTGACTTGGCTGGCTGAACAGACTCTAAACTGGGTGTCTGGCTGGTCTGAGCCCTGAAAACCCTGCCTCCCGTCAAGAAGCTCATGACTCACGTGTGCCTTGTTCTATGACAATGCAGGAGAATGTACACACCTGGCTCACAGACCCAGAGAGGAAAGAAAGCTCTGATTTTCTAAGTGGTGGCAAATTACCCATGGAAGAGTCAATTTTGGGCTCTCTGTTTGGTGGTGTCTCCATGCCCCCAAAACAGGCGACACCGATCAGGTAAAAGGACTGCAGGGGCCTTTCTTGGTTTCCCTGTCATGTGACTGCTGAGGGCTGTTGCTTTGCAGGCTCTGTGTGGGCAGTGGCTCTGCCTTTGCTGCCACTGCTGCCACCCAAGGGCCTAGTACAGTGCCTGGCACACCAGGGGTGCCCATCAGTTAGTCGAATGGGTGAATAAAGAGTGAAAGGTAGAATTTCTGAATTTTAACAGGAGGACCAAGAGTTCTAAGATAATCACTCTCTTTTTCTCCTGGTGCAGTGTCGTGTCTTTAGGAACAATAAAAGGAAATAGATGAAATACTGGTTTTTATGATTACTTTAGTCACTCTTTTGAACATTTTTAATAAATTAAAAAGCCTAACAACCACATTTTTAGCAAACATTGTAAATAGTAAGATCAGCCAAATTCCTTTGCTTGGAATTGACAAATTCTTAGTATTTGGCCCCCTCTGCTCATTTATCCTGATTTCCTATGAAACCCTCATGGAGAGCCTTGACCACCATCTCCTGTCACTGGTGCATTTTGCCTCTCTGCACTGCTCTTGGGGGACACTGTCAGGCAGCACCCTCCACCATCACTTCTTTCCAGTCTTCAAAGTCTTGGTCTTCCCATAAGGCTCTGTGCAAGTTTGCCCTTCGTGAAAGTTTTCTTGGTTGGTGTAGAATTTTGGAACTGAAGTTCATCTCAGCCATGGCTCAGGTCAAACCTCACCTTCACTGGGTGAGGAAGCTTGGACTCAAGAGTAGAACTGAGATCTTCATGCCCGGTCCTCATGCTTCCTCTGGTTCTCAACGATTTCTTCCTTCCCCTTTACACTGAACACAGAGGACACAACTAACACCTGATTCTACACTGTCTTGTTCTTTGTTTGTCTTACCTGTCTGTCAAGGTGACAATGCCTTAGATAAGAGATTGTGTGACACATTAAAGCTACTCTCCCCCTGCCTCCTCCGGCATTAGAACTCCACATGCACACACGTTAGAAGTCAGGTGGTGCACCGTAACACGACAGAAATGCATGCAGCGCCCAAGAAGCATTTCACTTAGCTTGACCTCTCAGACTCTGGAGGTCCCTATGGGACCGAGGTGGTGATTTAACTCCAGAGAACTTAAATAAGGAAGCCAACAACTTTTTCTGGTGTGTGGCTACATCCCCTGACTCAGGTGGCTTTTCTCTGAGTGACTGACTCACTTTGTTTACTGAATCTGAATGAACTTGACCTGTGTTCAGAGAAAGGAATGAAATGGCCCGATGGTACATGTTTGGGATGTGTATTGTTGTTTTTCATTTCTCCTGGTTTTCTCATCCTTTTCAGCCTATTTGTTTTCCCTCCTGTTAGGATTCACTCCTGCGGGTCTCTTTCCCAATCGTTTTGAGTTTGGCCTAATTGAAGACTGAGGTTATGAAGTCGATCCTAGATGGCCTCGCAGATACCACTTTCCGCACCATCACGACAGACCTCCTCTACGTGGGCTCGAATGACATTCAGTACGAAGACATCAAAGGCGACATGGCATCCAAACTAGGGTACTTCCCACAGAAATTCCCTTTAACTTCCTTTAGGGGAAGTCCCTTCCAGGAAAAGATGACTGCAGGAGACAGCCCCCAGTTAGTCCCAGCAGACCAGGTGAACATCACAGAATTTTACAACAAGTCTCTTTCATCCTACAAGGACAATGAGGAGAACATTCAGTGTGGGGAGAACTTCATGGACATGGAGTGCTTCATGATTCTGAACCCCAGCCAGCAGCTGGCCATCGCCGTGCTGTCCCTCACGCTTGGTACCTTCACGGTCCTGGAGAACCTGCTCGTGCTGTGCGTCATCCTGCACTCTCGCAGCCTGCGCTGCAGGCCTTCCTACCACTTCATTGGCAGCCTGGCCGTGGCAGACCTCCTGGGGAGCGTCATTTTTGTCTACAGCTTCGTTGACTTCCACGTGTTCCACCGCAAAGACAGCCCCAATGTGTTCCTGTTCAAACTGGGCGGGGTCACAGCCTCCTTCACTGCCTCGGTGGGCAGCCTGTTCCTCACAGCCATCGACAGGTACATATCCATCCACAGGCCCCTGGCCTATAAGAGGATCGTCACCAGGCCCAAGGCCGTGGTGGCCTTCTGCCTGATGTGGACCATTGCCATCGTGATTGCCGTGCTGCCCCTGCTGGGCTGGAACTGCAAGAAGCTGCAGTCAGTCTGCTCGGACATCTTCCCACTCATCGACGAGACCTACCTGATGTTCTGGATCGGGGTGACTAGCGTGCTGCTGCTGTTCATCGTGTACGCCTACATGTACATCCTCTGGAAGGCCCACAGCCACGCGGTCCGCATGATCCAACGCGGCACCCAGAAGAGCATCATTATCCACACGTCGGAGGACGGCAAAGTGCAGGTGACTCGGCCAGACCAAGCCCGCATGGACATTCGGCTGGCCAAGACGCTGGTCCTGATCCTTGTGGTTTTAATCATCTGCTGGGGCCCTCTGCTCGCCATCATGGTCTACGATGTCTTCGGGAAGATGAACAAGCTCATTAAGACGGTGTTTGCCTTCTGCAGCATGCTCTGCCTGCTGAATTCCACCGTCAACCCCATCATCTATGCCCTGAGGAGCAAGGACCTGAGACATGCTTTCCGCAGTATGTTCCCCTCGTGCGAAGGCACCGCACAGCCCCTCGATAACAGCGTGGGGGACTCGGACTGTCTGCACAAGCACGCAAACAACGCGGCCAGCGTCCACAGGGCCGCGGAAAGCTGCATCAAGAGCACGGTCAAGATCGCCAAAGTGACCATGTCCGTGTCCACAGACACGTCCGCTGAGGCTCTGTGAGCCTGACGCTACCCTGGCAGCACGGGAAAAGAAATCCTTTTTTTTTTTTTTTTTTTAAAGCTCACAATCTAGAGGAGTCTGCGTCTCATCGGTTATACTTTTAATTTTCCCATGCTCAGTGCACAGGTGACTGTCACGATCATTTTTTGGTTCCCTGACGTTTCAGTGGTTTAGGTTCTCAGACTCAGTCCCCCAAGGGTTTACAGTGAAGAAAGCCTGCTGCTTTACAACTCAAAGGTCCTTCAAAGTCTCAGTGAAGTAGGATGAAAACCTTTGGCTACGCAATTTGAAGTCCTTGTAGCCATAGAAAACGCCATCAAATGAGTAATGCCTTTGTAACCATAAATTTCATTATAATGTGAAATGTATTTGTCCCTAAGTATCAAAGATGTCCATTTTTACAAGTTATAGTACTAAAGTAGAGATTTTTTGTAAAATGTATTGTGTCCTGTGAGATGTGTATCAGTGTTTACTATGTGTTATTTATATTTGTCTAGTTCAGCAAAAGGGAAAGGTAGATTTTTATGAAAATAGTAGAACACAAGCAGTGCATATATGCCAATGAGACCACTTTTTATTACTGCCCATGCTGTAATTCAGAAACCTTAGTCTTAGTTCGAATATCTGTATCTAAATTTGACATGGAAATATCCATAAAGATTTATTTTTCTGTGCACACAACAAGAAGAATTTGAAGACTATTCAAACTATTGACCAGAATTCATTGACACTTAAAAATGTATTACCCCTGCATTTTTATATGAGGACATTTTATCTTCTGGACTCTAGTGGTTCTGTTGAGTAATGGATTACAATCAGAACAGAAGAGAGAAAGCATACTGACTTTTCTGGCTGGCATCTCTGACCTTTTTAGCCTTTAGCTGCTATCGGACCTCTTAAGACAGCATGTGTCAATCTTAATGTATATTGTTATCACTGTGCAGTTGTTTACTTGAAGAATATTGCATTCTTATATTCCAGGTTTAAGTAGATTTCATGCCCAGGTGACCAAACAAGAGTCGTCTTCTTTTTTCTTAATTGAAAAGAAGTATTGTCTGGGTCAGTAAAATTATACTGTGTGTATGAGTGTGAATATAAATGTGTGTATGTGTTTCTACCCCGTAACTGTTACAGTAATGTCATAAAGTGAGAAAACTGTGATCAAGTATAAACTGTACCTTGCTGCACTCTTGCACATGAATTCAGTTTCTAAAATTGAGTTCTTCCAGAAATACTGGTGATTAAAAAAAAATACTGACTATAAATATTCAGAAGCCTCCCTCCCTTTAAGAGATCGGGCCAAGTATTAATAAATTGACCTTTAAATATTACACAAAGCCCATGTTTAGCAAGGAATCATCAATGACAAACATTCAAGTGAAGGTTTGTATTTACAGTGTTAAGGGTGAGAAATGAGAGTGTTTTAGTTTCTAAGCATCTAATATTGATAAGTCCATGGAGTTGTAAGTCATTAAAATGGAATTGGTTCTTAAAAACTACAAACTGTAACACTTTTCAGTTCAGCAAAAGGGAAAGGTAGATTTTTATGAAAACAGTAGAACACAAGCAGTGCATATATGCCAATGAGACCACTTTTTTGATTACTACCCATGCTGTAATTCAGCATTTTGATTATTGCCCATGCTGTAAGTAGTGTGGCCCCATTTAAATAGCACTATAGTAAGTGGGTATACTGGACACAGCATGCTAAAGTAAGACTACCAGCCCCACCCAACATGGCTAGGGAAGTCAGGTCAGGCAGTGGGTGAGAGAAAAGGGCAGTGAGAAGCTAACACACTCATGCTTGGGGCTCACATGGCCTGTGCCTGCCTCGGGTGCCCTTGGTGACAACCCAGCCACCCGGCTTTGCCCGGGTAGGCTTAGGTTGAAGAAGTAGCTCCTCCACTCATGCTTGTCAAGCTCTGCTAAAGCATGCAAATGAGCCTGGCTTTTGTCGTCTATTCCTTCATGGTGCCAGGGATGCTCAGAATTGGGCCCTTTTCCAGAAAGGAATGGTATTGCTTAAGAAGCTGCTTGACCCTCACCAATTTTACTTACTGTCTCTTGTCTGTATCCAGATAAATCATGACTCCTGCAGTGCTTTGAGGCCTGCATAGCATAAAGCAAAGTTGGGGAGCTGGTATTTCTCTGGGGATTTCTAGCTATGGAGATGGCCACACAGTCTGATGAGGGAATGTCCCTGCTTACAATTTATGGCCTAAGGCTGAGTGTGATCTGTGTACCATGCTGGAATACTTTTGTCTGTCCATACAGCTGGAATCCACTTGAAAGTTTCCCTCACTTTACCTCTCTGTGATATGCAGATGATGGCTCAGGGTGCTAGAAAATTAATAAATTGTCTTTTGAAGGACAGAAGTTTGCTTATGAAAAAATTCACTGGGTCATGCTTCCATTGAAGAATCACTAGTCTTTTGTCCTGAGTCATCCTGGATATTAGTCCACTGGTTTTGGAGCTCAGGGATATATCAACTCTTCTCAGCTCTGAAGACCTGGTGAAGAGGAAATCCTTGTTAGAGGTATAAAAAAAATACCAGGATTCATTGTTGAAACTGCTTTTGTGTGTATGCAATGTAAATTTTATAGTGTCTTGTGCTTTCAAGATCCAAATCGTATATAATAAGGGACAATGGGGCTGACAGCACTAAACTTGGTGCTTAATGATATTCTAAGAAATATCTGTGAACTCTCATGTATGTTATACCACCTTCATTTTAAAATGTTTAAAATTAGTTCCATTCACTTTAACATTTTTAATATTATTTCCTAACCCAAGTGGCTAAAATCTTCTCCCTAATGACCATACTCATTAGGATTACCATTCATTAGTATAATTCATTAATTAACCCTTAATTAAATCCATTAATTTAAATATAATTTCTATATCAGTAAGTTGCATAAGGTCCAATTCCATAGTTACCAGCTTCCCTCCAAGGATACATATTTGTCCTGACCAGGCATTTCACCATCACCCATGTCTTCAGAAAGGGCCAAATTCCCAACCTGCTCAGTTGCTTCAGAGTAATGATGAATCTTTGGTCCTAGTATAACAGTTTCATTTAGACAAGTAAGGCTGTCTTCAAGAACCACTATTTTCATTGCATCAGAAGTCTAGGTAAAAGAAACATGGGATCCGGAGAAGCTACAATTGTATCCTCCTGGAGATGAATCCAAGCCTCCTTGACCCTTTGAGTCAGAGAGAACTGGCATTAAGTGGGAAGGGATTTTTGCCTCCCAAACCCGCTCTGCAGGAAACAGGCCCAACCACCAGATGAGAATTAAGCCTTGGATGAGTAGCATCTACTTACCGTCCTGTTGCTTGATTTCTGCCATTCCATGTGTGTACAAGAGACTACTGAGACCATGCGCAAAATTAGATTTCTCACAATCTAACTGTATATTTGTATGATATTTTAAAATCTCCTAAATGCTGGGCAAAGGCTATTAACAATTGCCTTGCACTGGCCTCTGATGAAATGTTAGCAATGCCTATTGTAATATAGACAAAACATTTTATCTACTGATTTGGGCCGAATGTATGTAAATAGGTTTTAAAAAAAACAGATGTTCAAGTGGTGGCTTACAAATCAGTAATTTTCAGATAGGAAAGTTTCTTTGCAGTGCTGTGGCATCCTAGAAGCTACCTTCATGTGCACTTAATGTACTAGGCCTGTTGGGGATCAGATTCCCCAAGAAAGGAAGCCTTTCTTGTAATAATATGAATCAAGATACCAGATTATCTGAATTCTTATTTCCAATGTTTCAAGTGGAAAACATAACTTTTTCTTGTTTGTAAATCTAACATTATTACTTTTCCTCTTAGAAGAATATTGTATTGTTAGATGTTTGTTGAACTGGTATCATCCTTGCAACTGCTGCAGTATCTTCGTTAGTGATCTGTATAATACTTTGTATACAACTACTGGTAAGATTGTTATTAAATGTAGCTTCAGTCATTTAATTCCTACAGCAAAGTAGTACTTCTGTAAAATTTACAATGTATTAAGCCCACGCAATATTTTATTTCAATGATGTAATTAAACTGTTACTTATTCAAAGCGAAAACATCCATCATGTCAATTGTCCAAAGTTACCTGGAATCAAATAAAATTCTAGATTATCATGAGGATCATAAAATGCTTTGAATTTTGCCTTTCTTATTTCACAGTCTGATGTTAAAACACTAGGGACTTGATGTCTTTAAAAAAATGTTGGACAACTATTTTTCTCTAAGAAGATCTTTATACTTTATTTGAGATGTGGAGACGAGTTGAATTCATATATTCATTTTTAACATGGGAAGAACATACAAAGAGTCATCATTTGCACAGTAAAGGAGAACAGCCTGCCATATCTCTTTAAAGATTATTTCATTAAAGTTAAATGATTTTCCAGTGAATGAAAATGAATACACTATTCACAATGTATAAATTAAATTGGGACCTAGCAGACTTAGTAAAACTTATATAAATCTAAGGAGTTCATAAGCATCATATATTCTGAACCATGTAAAAGAGAAGATTGCTTTTCAACATTTTATAAAAACCCACACAATTTTTATCTGAACAATTGGAGAAAATACATTTTAAAATTTTCTAATGAAATAAAAAGCATGACAGTTAAGTTTACATACTATTACTAAGATAAAGTATGCTTGCAGTCAATTTTGAAAGAACGTTTTAAATTTTTCAAATGAGGAGTTGATCAATATTTGAAAGTAGATTATCTTTGTTTAATAACTAAGGGAGTTTCATTATTCTACCTTATTCGTAAACACTGTGGCTAACTGCATATATTGAATGCTCTTTTTAAAAAAGTAAATGGTATGCATTCTTACATTTTAAATTTTGTATTGTGACTTGCTGGAAGAAGAACACATATTTCAGTGTCTTCAAATGGCATCTAAAAACTCAAAAACAGACCCTCAATCAATAATATGTGCTGCCATCTATACTGAAATATGCATTTGAATTATGTAGAAACGAAACCAGTGGAGGTATTGCAGAAGCTCCACAGCATCACCCATGGATGTTTCCAACTGGAAAAAATGCCCATTTTCACTCCTAGAATATTCTATGATAAGCATTTTTCCTGGATTGAAGGTGACAAATGAGAAGTTCTTAGCTCCAAGCTGGAATATAGAAGGTGAACAATACACTTCAGCATTGTTCCTCAGCTTCCTGTCCCTGGAATGCTGGTGAGGGAAATTTGGGATGTACCCGCCTGGTTAGTTTAGGAGGGGATGAAACATGGATTGAGGTGGTCTCTGGACATTTAAGAAATACAAGTCTTTGAGCTGTTGTTTTAAACACTTCAGCAGTTCCTGGGCCAGGCTAAGCAATGAATATGTAGGATTATAGCATAAATAGTTCCCTGTGATATATTCAAAGGAAAAGAGAATGACAGGAAGAAATTCACAAATGGGGTGAATAATTTGAATGTTACAGTTGCAGTCTTGGATTAAGAGAAAAAAGAGACCCTGGAACTTCCCAGTATTAACTGCAACACCTCGTTGTTGCTTTGAATATGGATACTCAAATATTTGTACAGCAAATGAATTAATTTTTCTCTTAACACTATGAAATAAGTGATTAATGAAATGCAGTACATTAGTTGATGATGATGAAAATGATAATAATAATAATAGAATTCTTTACTTTTCTGAACAAGCTGGATCCACTTGAAAAAGTTCCAAGTTTCCTTACCCAGTACACAATTTTTGGGGCTAGCATCAGAATCATGGCAAATGTCAAAGATATCCAGCTTTGACTGACAAAGGCAGCTATTGTGCTGGAAAGAATATTGGAGGAGAAATTTTTAAACCTATAATGTAGTTCTGGATCATTCACTTTCTAGATGTTTGTCCTTGGACAATCCACAGCCTCTGATTTAGTTTCTCAACTGTAAAAATGCCAGCTTTGAAAATATCAGTAGAATTGGGTAATATAAAGTGTTTTGATGAGCTATGAAAACTGTGAAAGACTACACCAATGTAAAGTATGACAATTAATATTGTGTTCAAACAATTTTATCTTAATTATTCAGTTGATGTATATACCTTTCCATTAGCTAATGAGCATGAATAAAGGAGCTACATTTTGTTGTGCCCACTGTGTCCCAGGTGTTGTACCACACTTTACATAGGCATTTTACATATTTAATCTTCACATCAGTCCTGTGATATATATGTTATTAACTTCATACCATAGGTGGGTGGAAAAGCTCAGTGTGATAAGGTTAAAACCCAGTCATTCCTGATCCCCATGTCCATATTATTTTTAATAAATTACACTACTTCCATTCCTCATTCATTTAAAGCCATGTATTCCACAAGTATTTACTGAAAACTTCCCAGTGCTAGGAAATACAAAGCTAAAGACCACCTCTACCTGCCAGAATGCCTACTAAAAATAATACCCAAAGTTCTAGTGTTTTACAATACATTTCCTAATATATAGGCTCAAAGAGATCAAGTGCCTTGCTCAAGTTCACATGGATAGTTAGTAGTAAGTTGCATCTCTGGGGCTCACATTCAGGTCCTTTGGCTCTAAACTCTGGATCTTTCCATTGTACTTTAGGGGAGCATGGAATGTGTGTGATAAGATACATTGCTTTAGCCAGCTACTTGCATTTTCCTTCCTTCATTCTCCAGATAGAAGCAATGCAGTTCAAAAACTTTATCAACTCTATTCTGGATGTCAAAATAAGTTAAATTTGTGTTCTTTATTACCTGCCTAGCATGAGTCATCCCTCACCTTTGGTAGCTGGAACAGTGGCTGAAAGGAAGTTTAATTGATTTTATGCCTTGAGCTGGGCACTACAAATATATTCCTGATCCCATTACAGGAGCTGTTTTCCCTTTGACTACTTATTATAGGAATGTTTCCATAACACTGCTTCATTTGCTTTTTCAAAAAAACCTTGTAAGTAGAATAAGATATATAAAGAAAAATGCTCTACTAGCCAATGCAAGGTAGTTTATTAAAACTGTAAAATACAATTCAGTCAGTATTTACCGAGAACCTACCTTGTACTTGGCACTGGTAATAATGGTTAGCATTTATCTCATTTATAATGAGATGCATGGTCTCACTTAATCTTCTCAACATTATTATCATCCCCATCTGACAGTTAGTAACCTGTCCAGGTCATACAATTAAGTGGTAGAGCTTGTATTTGTTCTTAACCCCTTCACTTCTGACAAGCTGAGATCCACAAGCCAATGTTTGTTTAGCAAACTGTACTGTGCATTTGTTCTACTCAACATAAGCATCATTTATTGAGTATCTACCATGGCAAGTCACGGTAAGTTGTGGGCCCTGCCCTTATATTACTAAAGATGTGAAGAAAGAAGGTGAACACTTTAACTAATCATCTCAATGCAGTGCTATGAACACTACGTCAGAAGTGGCTATGGGAAACCAGAAAGGGCACACATAGCCTGACTTAGAGGAAGAGGTGATACTTGAACTGAGTGTTGAAGACTGAAGAGGAGCTGGCTAGGAAGAAAGCAAAGGGGAAATGGAAGATCAAGGCTGTCACGGAGACAGGAATGATGGAGGGGGCAGGGGACAGGTTAGAGATGTAAGAGAACATGATATGTGCAGAGAATGGCCGAGTCTAGCCTGGCTGGGACGGTACCCAGAGGAGAGAGATGAGCCTGAGGCCAGGGGCAAGATCACCAAGGTGAGCCTGCACATTTATTTACAGTCCTAAACAAATTCATAATATTAGTCCCCAGAGTCAAAGTTTTGGTAGTCTTTTCCCTAGTTCTGCTAATTCAAAGAGATTTTTACAAAGCATCATATACATATGTAAAAGCATCACTTCCTGCTTGACCCAGTAGAGCACTGAGGGGAGGGGGCTGGGAGTCTATGTCCTGTTTCCTTATTAACTGGCCACATATTTGCCTTCATGAGGACATTACTGTCACTGCTAGAAAGGGCATTATTCACAAGGAGCTGGAGGGACATCAATTAGCTGCCCAAAGAGAGCAGTCATCAGTCACAAAGTGCTGCTGGTCATTATTCACCTGGGCTGGGGCAAACCCTCTGATCTCAGGATGACAGGAACCATATTCAATGCTGGCCCTTGGGGCTCCAACCCTCTGCCCTCCTGCCCTCTTTGTAAATAAGATTATCACTGCTGCTGCTGAAGGGACACAGAAATCCTTCAGGGAGCAAGCACAGAAAGACTGAGAAGGAGAATCTTTTTAAACTGTCCAAAGCCATCCAACCCTACACCTGAACCATGTGTAATTATTTTATTCACACTGAATAACACAGGCTTTTTTTTTATCACTTAGGAGTTCAAGTTTATAAAAGGATGGAAAAGACTGAGGACATCTTTGAGTTTTTCTGTGAGGAGGTGAGTAAAGCTCTAAAATATTCTGGCACTAACCTTTTTCCAAATTAATTTCATATTTCATGGTTTTTCTAAAGATTCACCTAAATCCACAAAATTGGCACAAATAAATTTCACGTCTAAATTTTTAAGAGGGGGAGAAACTTCTGTGTTTTTTAAAAGACTTTACTTAAACCTAACATTTTTTCTGCTGTGTGCCTCATTCAAAACCTCTGATTATTGTACAAGGGGACACAGACCCCTTTAGCCATTCAATTCAGCCTCTGACTGCTTGTCTTATTAAATCCCAATCTTTCTCACCTGGGTGACTATAGGCAATTCATCTTATCTATCATCCAATGTGAATATTTTCAAGTGTTAATCCCTTCCCACAGATCAAGGAATTAGAGATAAAACCCTTGGGAAATGCCCTCCATTTCTTCGAGAGAAAACCCCTAGTACTTCGGCATTGTTTGCCTGAATTAAATGGATGCAAACACTCCTTGGAATGGCCCAGAAGGGGTCAGTTACTGCAAAGTGCCACCATCTCCCAAGGACTGCCTCAAGAGAGAGGGGAGTATGATGGGACATGTAGCTGTCATAGCACATACGGGGCAACAGGACCTTGTCATCATTTGTCCCTCCCAGAGGGCCCTCCAGGTATATGGGGCACTCATGAATTCACTTCTCCTAGAACCCCAACTTGCTTGGTTGAGCTCCCCATTTTTCACATGATTACAATGTCCAAATGGAAGAATAAAAGCAGTGAGCAGAGGACTGCTGAGCAGTATTTTCTATAGCAACAATTAGGATCAGTCCCACAGCATGGGAGCTCTTTGTTCTAATCACATTATATCCAAGAAAAGGGAAATAGGAAAATGAATATTGATTCCTCAAAACTGATTAGGAAAGTAAATTCTTTAGCAAGGTGGCCTCAGGAAATGCTTGAAGTGGAACAGGGATCTTCTTGTGGCTTTGTGTGCATAGTACCAGACTATTCTTCCTTGTTCAGAGCTGGTGTCAAACAACAATATGGTTCAAATGCATTACCCACCACCGCAATCATCTTCCGTTGTTCTCCATTTTCTAATTGTTACTAGCCACATGCCTAGTCCTTTTAAGAGTAAAGGAAGGAAAGCAGATGTGGCTCAAGTGATTGAGCTCCAACCTACCACATAGGAGGTCCTGGTTTGGTTCCCGGTGCCTCCTGGAGAAGATGAGCAAGACAGCAAGCTGGTGTGATGGGCAAGCATGGTGAGCTGACACAACAAGATGACGCAACAAGGAGACACAACAAAGCAAGGAGATGAGGTGGCTCAAGTGATTGAGCACCTCTCTTCTACATGGGAGGTCCCAGGTTCAGTTCTCAGTGCCTTCTAAAGAGAAGACAAGCAGAGAACAAATGGACACAGAGAGCAGACAGCAAGAACAAAGATGGGGAGTGGGGGTGGGGTGGAATAAATAAATGTTTTGGGAAAAAAAAAATAGAGTGAATGAAAACCAAAAGAGCTCCCAGGTCTGCTTCCAAAGATGATTATGAGTGTTTGAGGGATGTGGTCATTAGCCAAAATATGACTTCTCATCTTACATGCAAAGAATGAATACCACAGCCAGGGAACAACAGTGAATCAAAGGACTTGGTAACAAGGCTCAATGCCCTTGTTCTCATTAATACCATCCCTGCCAGTAAATTGTACAAACCAGTCAAAAGCAAGCTCTTTCCCTTGTGTCCAGAGCTAGAATATTCAGAGTGCATCTAATGGATGTCAGGCAGTGGGCCAAGAGAAACTCAAACAGTAGGCAAAAGCAGATATACTATGCTTTAAACATGTTTCTTAAAAATTTGGCATATTTTTCATGGGACTATATGTTTATGCTGGAACTCTGAGGCTGTCTGCACAAATGATGGCAAAGACAGAGCAATCTTCTGGAAAAGGAGAGTTAAAAATGCAAGCTTTCATCTAGGGATAGAAGAGCAAAGATGAGGCATAAACAGCAGAAAAGAACATGGAATTTATAAATGAAAATGAGCTCCTTCCAACTCTTGAGGTCTAAATGAAAATTCTGTCAGCAAATGATTAAAGTATTTATAAAGATACTAGATTTAGAAGCTTAAGAAAAGCAAATAGGTCTTTCTTACCCAAATATATATAAACACAATAACCAATATTTTTAATATTACATAAAGCAGAAGTTACTAAACCTGCCTTTCTTTACTGGCCCACTTGTTTTTCTCCTACATGCAGAAAGTGAGTGTTCAAGAATTGTAGGAACCTGATCAGGTGGGGCCCATTGAAAACCTTATGTCCAAAGCACCTCTTGGCTTTGAAATTGGAAACAGCCAGGCAGATTATAATGTTCCCCTGAGAGAATAAGTCCGTTCATCTACTGGGTATTCAATGAGAAGCAACTTGGCAGAATTGGCTATACAGGTGTTTTAAGACAAGCTGATACATTAAAATTCAAATTCACAAAAAAGGATAAACAGGGAGGGAATTATTTCCCCACAAAAATACTTTGCACCTGCAAAAGAGCTCATAGTGGGGTGTGTCTTAAGTTGTCATCTCTTCTGATTAAAATGTAACTAAGTGTTCATAAATCCAGTATTCAAGAACTCTTCAGAAACAGCTCTATTGTTCAAGGGAAGATTTTCCTGCATTTTAGACTTTTTCACCTATCCTATCTTCTAACTTCTACATTTCTTGTGGGCTTTGTATTCAGTAACCCAGAATTCTTTACTAGGGACAGACATGATGAACTGAACACATTCAGTATTTTAGGGTATGGGACCCCTCTGCAAATGTGAAATTATGTTAGGGCTATAGTCAGCTATTTACAACATAAGTGGATGGGAATCAAAAGAGTAATGAAATCCATAAATAATCCTCAAATATCTCAGGAGCCAAATATGAAAAATTCTGTCCTCATCAAAGATTTTGCCACTGATGCTAACAAGTGAGGGAGGAGGCTGATTAAATTCTGATGCCTTCTCTCGCTGACCTCTTCCTGCTTACAGAAATAACAGGCAGATTAAGGAGCAGGCAGCCCTGGCCTGGGAGAAGAGATATTCTGATGACTGGGTATTTACCTCCTAAATAACAAGAAGACTGCCAACATGGCCCAAGCAAGTTAGAAATTTAACGTTATGTCATGAACCCATCTCTATTATTATTATGTTTTTTACGAACACCCCATACCCACCAAACATGTACTCCATTCCCCCTTCCCTCCTCTTTCCATGCCCTGGTAAACTCTAATCTACTTCCAGAGGGGATTTTACTTCAGTTTAGCTATGTTTTTATCCACATTCACTTGGTCCCAAGGAGCCCAAGCACCATGGCCAAGCATGGTATCTTGACAATCCTTCCAAGGTTCTCCAGAAGGACCACAATCACTGCCTGTCTCCTCAGGCCATGGCTCCCCCAAGCTGCAGAGACTTAGAAAGGCTTGTCTGCTCTCTGAGAAAGGATATCAGGCCCATGTGCAGTGCCTGGCACGGTCACCAGGGTAATCTTACTCTTTCTTGCCCCATATATGAGACCCCAACAAGCTTTCTCCTGAATGTTTTACAGGGCCAAAGGGCTGGAATTTTGATTAAATGGGATCATTTCTCTGGACATACTTTCAATCTTTAAAATGCTGTATTAATGAAAGGTTTTAATCAGGATGGTTTAGAGCATGAGATAGCAGCAAGTAGTGATGAGAAAGTATGTCTCCTCTGAGCCTCCTGCAGGGCCCAATCCCTTTATTCTATTTCATCCCCCAACTTTGCATACCTCCCTCTGCCCTCCCAGAGCACTGACAGCCTGAAAGGGGCTGGGGCATTTGCAGCTAGCAATGAAAGGAAAAATGGCAAACTTCTGCTCTGTAGCTGAATTGCTGGGAGAATTCTTTTAAAAATATGATTCTGTCTTCTCTGATCAAATTAAGGTCCACCTAGATCTCCCCAGAGCTTTCTGGGTGACTAAGAAGCAGTCAATCTATGTGCACAGAGTTCATACATAAAGTTAAACTCTTTCCAATAGATATTATTTTTTCCAAAGATCGTATATATGCAAAGATTTGAAGACACTGAGAATAAAAAAAATAGATGATTCCCAGTGGGTTTAGGGGTATACTTGAAACTTCTCCACATAGCAGATTCCTCTATTTCAGTCTCGATTTGAGACAAAATTTGGGGAATTGGTACCGTAGGGATTGTAAAACTTAACTTGTGCATTTGACTATTCAAAAAGCACAGGATTACACCATGATTCCAAACTCTCAAAATATCATGTTATGATATTTTGGTTATACTTGCTTATTGATACATTGTGCTTGACTATTTAGTCATGCTGGGATACTGAGGGAAGACAAAATCAAGGGATCTGTTTCCAGATTGTTTTATTTTATTCCTTGATGAAAAGGTGGCACAAATCAAGTTTATTATTCATTCAACTTACATTCATTTTGCAAATCTCTCACCCATTTTGGAAAACACCTCAGAGCCCCATGAAGGTTATATGGATATTCATTAATTTATAATATAGAAGGGACCCTCTGTAATCATGGATCTATATTTCCTGATTTTTAATATCCATTATGGTTCTTGACAACCTTAATTCTCACTTCAAGAATGACTATTTCTACCAAGTCCCATGAGATGTGAAGTCATTTGTGAAGGTGTTTGTGGAACCATAGCCAGGCCAAAACCAGTTTGGGGGATGTCCTCTGTTCCTGCACATTTTCTTCTGATCTTATTTTGCAGGCAGCCAAGCTAAACTGCAGATCATATAACCCAAGCATGTGACTCTTGCCCATTAGGCAAACTTTGGAACACCAGGAACAAAGATCACTTCCCTCATAACCAAGGTTACAAGGACAGGGAGACCTCAGAAGCAAATCGAACACAAGAGGTCCTTCAATAAGGAAGAGCTGGCTTAATATCCACATATGGACAACTTTATAATTAACCAATTGAACTATGTCAAGTCAAACCTCCCCACTTCTATCCCCATCTCTCACCTCCCATTCCCATAAACTTTCCCATAACTCTCAGATCAGGGAGACAGATATGAGCCTTGCCTCCTGTCTCCTTCCTGGTTGACATCACAATAAAACTCTTTCTTTTCTCAAAATACCAATGTCATAGTACTGGCCTCTGTGTGCATCAGGCAGTGAGCCCTTGCTTGGTAACACTAGGATAAAGAAGTATAGATGACCTGAGACTTCCTGTAATGAAGCAATATTGATTCTGTGCATTTTATATCCCATGGAACTAATTCATAAGGCAGACATTGATCTCACAGATGAGGGAGATGAATTTTTCTAGGAGAAGAGAAGCTGAAATGTCTCCAATCAGAAAGTAATTTGGAATAAGATCCTTTATTACACTGCAAATACCTTTATGGCACATTGAACTTATGAGTCATTTATACTTTAATGTGAATTCTTTCTAGTAATAATTTTCATTATATATATTCATTTAACCAGCACTTTTATTTACTATGTACTGAGTATTGCTCTAAATGTTTCCTGATTCTTAACAGATATCCTTCCCTCAAACCATACTCTGGATAATTTCTCTACTGTTTCATAGTCTGTTTTAAATTATCCTTGACCTCTCTGTGCCTGGTTTTCTCCATCTATTACAGAAAAAATAATAGGGACACCCCTTTCTACCTCAAAAGGCATAGAAGGAACCAAGAGTATTGTGCATGACAAGTTTCCTAGTAAAGCAAGGGGCATGGTATGGATACTGAGGTTTGTTCTTACTGTCACAGAGAAAAGAGCAGGGCAATTTCTAGCAACAAAAGTGAGTAATTCCTACCACAAAGCCTAAGTAGGGAAAAGGGAATAATAGGATTCATGCCATTCCAAATTCCTTTCAGATATCTAAAAGAACAATGAAAAATAGTTTTTCCAAATCTGATGTTTCTCTCCATTTAAATCTTGTAAGAAGGCAAATTTTACAAATTTTAATCTGCCTAAATATGAAAAAAGGGGATTTTTCTTTGTCTATTGTTAGGGTGTTATTAGGCAGATTCAAAAGCCATATGGTTCTGGCACTGCCTCATAATCTTAGATTTTATGTATATTCTCTGTTTCAAATAACACGTTTCTACAATGTAGATCCTGAGCTATTTTCAACCTCATTTTCAGATCAAACATAAAGCTCTTCTGGTAATTCTCCTGTGTATTTGATCCCATTTATGAGAAGGCCAGTAGGCTGTTTTCACCACCTCATCTAATGCCTTTTAAGCTTCCAGAGTTCCATCAATGAAGTAAGTGCTTCTTCTACCTTTGGAATTTCATTTTCTAAATAAACATTGTAATAATTCATTTTTCTGAATAAAAGTGGTTAAAGATGATTTTTATGGGCTGTAATGTGGGAAGTACCATATTATTTTAGAATTAGTGAGGAAGCTGTTGTTCATATATGTGGCATTTTCTTCTACTTGAAAGTGTTTTCCAATAATTTATTAGTTTCACTCAATTGAATGCATTTGCCCTTTGTTCTCCATGGCTCTTATTGTAGGCTCACTCTTTCATTTCCCAGCAGTAACTGGTGTTTATATCAGACCTTTCATTTCTGTTTTAATTGATATAATTCTTTGACCCAAGAAGCCAAGTGCCACCTACAAACAGTTTTCTAAAAATCCATCAGGCAATAGCCATTACTTGCCTTTTACAAATGTAGATACTAGAATTACCTGAGAACGTCTTCCCTTTAAGGTCAGGTACAAATACACATAGATCCGAGAATTAAAACATTCTAGTCATTGTAATATCTTCCTTAAATGATTTAGGGGAAGTGAGTGGAGGCTAGAGGTGAGAGAAATACTCCAAAGGAATACTTCCAAATTAAATCAATGCTTTGAAATCTCCCTCAGTCTCTCTGCATACATAATTGAACTTGCAGAGTAAGTGACATTAAGTATTAGTTTAGAATACAGAGGCTCCTCCGCCTGTGACAGGTTCAACTGCAAAAGGCTGGTGCATTCTTCTGTCCATAAATCCAGAAACTCAGAGTGACTAAGTTTACAAAGGGTTGCTGATTAAAAGGATAGGCTCTAGAGTCGGAATTGCTGGGTTCAAAGCCCAGCTCTACCATTCTGTGGCCTGGCACAAGTTACTTTACCTCTCTGTACCCCCCAATTTTTCCCATCTGTAAAACGGGGAGCATAACAGTGCCTACCTCATAGTGAAGCAGGCTAATAAGATAGGGAATTCATAGATGGATCTGGAACACCCAAGATGGCTGCTGGAGGAACCCCACCCCTGAGATTCTGCTACCTAGAACAAAGACTTCTTCCTGGGAACAAGGAAAAGCCTGGATGTTCTCTAGGAACTTTATCATTGGGTTCTCACTAAGGAATTGATGGGTGGGATAATCAATCCAAACAGCAAACAGCTGAAACCACCTCCCCTGCCATTAACAAAGGGGGGGAATAATTAGCAATTTAAAAGCAAACCGTGAGGTTTGAGTGCTCTCTCTCGCCTTCCTCTTTTGCCTGGACCTGTCCTCCCCTCTGTATGCCTTTGCCGGTTTTTCCTCTGCCCTGTGACCACACAAGTAACCCTGGGGATTTATAATCTATAATGGGGAACTGTAACTTGTAAATTAGTCCTCTTCATCCTTTTTCATCCCCTTCCTCACTACCTGGGACCCCTGTTCTGTTATTTTCTGTAATTTTCTCCCATTTCTTTTCCCTCCCTACCTGAATAAATTACTGGCCTAACTCACCCATCGTTCTCTTGAAATTCATTTCTGCAGCATAGCCAAGAACCTAGATAGAATCCGGTAACAATAGTGTAGTTATGAGAGTTCATAAGAAATAATAGATAAAGGGCAGTGTGGGTCAATCATTTGAAAATTAAAAGTAAACATTCTCAACTCATTATCTTGGACATCTTTTCCTGAAATAAGCAGTTTCCTATAGTGAAAATCTGTTGAAATTCCTGCCTTGATCATTTCCACCATTGTTGTAGTGCAGCCCCTGCCCTCATTGCCCCTGCACTGTCCAATCTCACGCAGATAAAAAGTTGCCCCAGACCTATGGAATCCCCCATGCCTCAGGACCTCTTTCTTTGTGGTTTGGTTCTAAAACAAATTCCAGGTATCCTGAATTAACAGTAGAATACCAGGCATCCCATATTGATTCCGATATTCTGTCCACAGCACAAGTGTTTAATTTTTGATAACTCTTCTTGTTCTTTGTCTGAAGAGAAGTTCAACATCTCCATTTGGGAAACTACATTCAAAGGCTCCCAACAGGTAACACTCCACTCACCCTCTGCCCCCTTGGTTTTAAAATGATCCAGAGCCCAACCTACCCCTCCATCTCCCCGCCCCACACCCACCACCAAAACGCCTGCTGTCCCTAGGACAGAACCTTAAGAGGGACCTTATATTTAGTGTTGATACCATGCAAAAATGGGTTCTTTGCCCGATGCATGTCAGAATGACCAGTTCCTTACACATGGGGGTTTCAAAGAGAGAAAGAGTTTATTTGCAGCACATAGCAAGGATTTAGATAGCCTAACAGCATAAAATCTGCCTCCTTGAACTGCAGTAATTCTGATAATTTTATAGTATTCAAACACATGCAGGTTTATGTTAATGTGTATTTGGGCGTGGGTTTGGTTTAGGTTTCCTCATTAATAAACATTCAGGAGGTATCTAGTGATGATAAGATTTTCAAGTTGTAAAACAGGATGAGGATACAAATTGGGGGTCAGTGATTTCAGGAATTTTCTTTTGGCTATTTTATAATATAATAGAGAGTAAAAAGGCATCTATGTAATGATTCCATAATCATAATCATTTGCTAACTCTTAACCCTCAGTTACAGTTTTGAGAGCTTTCTTCCACTAGGCAGATGTAGAAGTATAAAAGAGCACAACATCCTTGTTGAAGGAGTCCTTCCTTTCTCCTCCATACTTCCCCTAACTCAATGCTGAGTCACTGAATGTTACTTCCATGGACTCCACCATTGAGGGTGAGGAATGTGTTTTGGCATCCAAATGCATGGCCCCTTGTCCTTTATAGATAATGGCTGTGTCTGATTAAAAAGCAATATCATTAATGCTACTCTCTGGCACAGTAGGTTGACCTGGTGAAGATAACAAGATGGCTGTAGGAAAACACTGTCCAAACACCAAACAAGCACCTCACAAACAAACTTTGGGGACAAAACTTGCCTCTAAGATTAGATTCAGCATCAGAGATACTGCTTTAACCAGGAATTGCTGCTTAAGCTTCCAGTTAGGTCAGCAGCTTGACTATCCTTTGAGCTGGACAGTCCCAGAGAATGTACCAAGCACACACCACTGGGTTGTTTCTCGATAAACTGTGATCTAGGACTGATCCATTTGCTCTGGCCTGATGGAGATGTGTGAAGGCTCTGCGCAGCAAGCTAATGAAATAGATTTTCATTAAATATTTACTCAACATATACCTTAAGATATAGGTTGAGTACTAGCTGTAAGGAGGGCCAAAAGGAAGGCCAAAGATAGTATTGTCCCAATTTGCATACCTAATTAGGAAATAAAAGCTCTGCAATTAACTGGACCTACTTTTAGAGTAGAAGTCATAGAATACCCCGACACAGAGTACCATAGAAGATCCTCCGTCAGTAAGCACATAGGTACTTTAAGTAGCTAGCATACAAGTGGCAGGGCAGAAGACACAATCCCTGGGATATATTCTTGGCAAAGTTCTGCCTATGTAATGGTTGGCCCTCGTGCCTGGTCCTGGGCAGGGCACTGACCTTTTGCCTCTTTGGATGATCGTGGAGCCCCCTGCTGGAGGCTGAGGGCCCATATTCTATTTCTCAAGGATGATGAAGACAGGAAATCAAACAGACTATAATCAGCTATTGATTTTTTGAGATTTTACTGAGATCCAATTTAAGAAAAAAGGTCTTTTGAACCTAAATTAGTCCTTGGAAAAACCCATGAAAAGCTGAAGGCACAGTAAGAGTACCTGGATCTGAAAAATTTTCATTGGGACCTTTCTACCCTTTCTCTAACTTTTACACAAATTGGCTCTGCCATACCAAGTGGTTTTACCATACACCTTCTACTTTTAAGGTCTTGCCATCTTTATTGGTCTGGAAAACACCCACCTGTCTTTCACAATTCCATTCAAACATCTCCAACACTTTTTTAAAAGCTTCTTCTGACTGCTCTCCCCCTCAGCTCCCGTAGAGTGAGCTACTCCCTCCTTTAAACTCTCTTTCATCTATATTATTTTCTTTTCTTTTTTGTACTATTGTTGATCTGTCCTAGAATATGAGCTCCACAAGACCAGGGACTGGGTCTTAATTGATTTTGGTATCTCCTGAACTTCATACAGATCTAGGCAAGCATGAATAACTATTACCTAAATCTCCCTCATTCTCATAATTGTTGCCATTATTGTATAACGTAAAAACATATCACTTCCTGATACATAACTTCTCATCACAATTCGGCATTTTCTATTTTAATATCTATAGTTTTCTTTCCAGAAGCTTTTTTTTAAAAAATTCTTTAAAAATCTGCATAGTCTAAAATGTATTATGCTCAAGACTTGGGTTGCTAATTTCCATTTGTTTTTATGTGTTGACTCTCTTTCATGGTGATTCATTTCCTTGTGTGATTTGTAATTTTTAAATTTGTGACCTCATCTTCTGCAGGGCCTATTTTTTCCTGGAGATCCTAATTGCTCTGGATGGTGCAGGGGGGAAAAAACCACTTTTGAAACTTTCAGATAGTTTCCATTAGGGATTTCAAGGCATTTTAACCCAGACCAGTCACTAATGTTAATTTCATAGCTTAAATTTTCTTTTCTGCTCTAGTAGAATAAATGTCGTTTTTTACCTACATTTGGCACAATTCACAGAGGCTTTAAATTTCTCATAGGCAACTCTTCCTTGTCCTTCTTTGGACAAATAACAATTTTTTTCTTGCTTTTTCCACTTTTTCAGAGCTGGTAAGCAGTTTTCCAGATCTTCAAAAGTAGGGTGGCTTTTAGCCTCCAAATTCTATGCAAGAAGTAATTTTTCATCCTCCCAAGGCCATCCTGTCTCCATTTCCCAACATTTCCCTAAGTACATAACTAATCGGAAGCCCACTTAGGCAAGTAGTATCAGCTCAATACAGTGCTCCACTTTTGATTTCTCTCTTGATTTCTGCCACATAAGATTTCCTTTTCATTGTTTTGAGCCTGTAAATGTATTAAAATGGGGGAAGAAATATTTTTGCAGCATCTATATTTGTTTGCAACATGGTGAGAGCCCATCCTTGAGATTTTAAAAATATTTGATCTACCTAATAGTTCACAAGAAAGAGTAGCCATGTAGGAAGCCCTTTTACACTAGGCAACTGTAGATTCAAATAGTTTAAGCAACTTGCATAAGGGCTTATTAAAAATAAGCAGCCTAGCCAGTTTTTAAAAACTCAGGTCTTATGGATTTAGCCTAAAACTGTGCAAACTGAGGCCCAGGGATTTGATCAACACATAGTCAAGGCAAAGGTGGCCCTTGAGCAGGTATTCCTAAAAATAAGACTTAAAATTAAATGTGCACTTTTGTGGGGCCTAGACCTATGTTTATTCCTACCTTGCTCCTCTCTCCCACATCTCCGTCTTTTCCTTTGAGTATTTTGGATGGATATCTACCATTCTCAAGTTAACCAAGTTACCTTTTGCAGCTATTCTTCTAAACTTTCTCAAACCTCATGAATTTACTCAAAGTTTTCTTTGTCTATAGAAATCGTTTTCCTTTGCCCTTATCACAGGGAAGTTGTTCGTTTCCACCACTACACCTCTGTGCTTCAACTCCATCCTTCTGAGCCCACTCATTGTTTTCATGCCCTATCAGTGAATAGAGGAAATTAGGAAGATAGGTCAAATTTAAGTCACAAGAGAATATTTAAAGACCTATGGTACTACTGAGGAATTACATGCCCATCATAGGAAGCATGTACTTTTTCTGTCTTTGTTGATCAATATTATTGTACTCCTAGTGTTCCATGAGATGAAAACTATCTCCAAATGAGTATGCTTTGAGATTTCTGGGTTTCATGTAAAAAGCCCACAAACCCCACATACGTAAGGAAGTAATTTTGTCCACTTACAATTGGTTCCCTCTAATGCACCTAGTCCAGGGGGCATAGGTAAGGATCAGAATCCCAACTCAGAATTTACTTGACTCATTTTCCTTCCTCTATTTCAAATATTTTCTCTTATTGAATCCCCTGAGTCTTTGAAATGTTTGGCTTTGCATCTTCACTTTCTTCACCTAGACTTGTTTGTATTTAGTGAGTTGCCTCCAAAATTTTTCTTAGGTTCTGACTACAATCCTTCTAGGTATAGCATCTGCAAATTTATTTTGTCTCCTTGAAGCCCCCAAGTGAGAACAAGAAGTACTCTGTTAGCTGGACCCCAAAGGTCCATCTCCAGTTTTCCATACAGGAAAGCAGATCAGCCCTTTAAATCTTCTAATACCGAAAGACCTAGTAGAAGGACTGGTGGGATAGATATTGCATAACATATTGCAAAGGTATACATAAATTTTATGCTGAATGCTTTATAACACATTCTGAATAAACTAGGAGCATATTTTAAGTCCTCATACCAGATTGAGGGAATCCTGCCAGATAAAAACCCCTAAAGCCAACCAACAGCCATTACAACCAACTTTGAATTTCATTACGGGCAGAGAGAAATGGAAATATTTACTAGTGGAAATCAGGAGCATAGACTCTCCTGGGTATTAGCTTCAAAACATCTTGCTAATTAGTCAGCCTCTGCATTCTTCTTACCTTAGGTCAGTGTATGCAAGGGAAATTTATGTGTAAGCACTTATTTTTTTGGGATTTCTCATTACTAGGAAGAGATGTTTGTGTCGAAATTGAATGCTTGAGGTTATCTTCTTGTTGAAGATGACACTCATCACAGCATGATTGCTAGCAGCAAGGGAGAGCTAATGCAAATAGTGTAATGTTGCCATGTCTGCCATACATTCCATTAGTGTCAAGGTGTGTTGGGCTAAATATACTCTATTGTCCTTTCACCCTCATGTGCTGTTCCACCAAAAAGAAGGAAAGGGTCACCCAGCTGTGATCTCAGGAAATGTAAGGATCAGAAGTTATTTTTTTAACATATTTTTTTTTTTTTTTACCAGTGCAAATTACTTGAAACGCTTAGAATAAGCAAGTAACAATTCAGGGGTTGACAAGGCACAGTATTCAGGCAATAAAGGCAACTTAGATGATCTACCCTGCTGTCCTAATCTCCTTAATGTCCTCACATAGTTGCCTCTGACAGAAGCTGTTAAAGAAACCACCTCAGGACATGAAGGCTGTTTTTCTTCTCATTTTGTACCTCTGCTATTGCCTTCTGAGAATGTGGCTTCTTCTTTGGAGACTCTGACTCTGGGCAGTGAGCGCAGTCAGAGAATCTGAGACTTGGGTCGGGAGAGAAGTAGAAGGTCACAGCCCACGGTCCCCTCATCCAGCAGGAGGCTACTTCTGTGCACCTACTGGGGCCAGTGAAGGATATTGTTGCTGAATATCAGCACCGCTGTTCCTGAAATCAAACACTTTCTTTGGGATATAATATTGCTTTATTCTGGAACTCTGCAGGGTTTCTGTGGCATTGGGCTTTGTTTGAAAATTCAAAGAATTCTCCAATGCAAACTTGGCTGTTCTAAAAAATAATCAATTAAAACCCAAGTGCTTTAGACACTGAAAGCAAGTCACAAATGTCCCTGGTTTGCATCTGAAAAAAAAAAAAAAGGAGAAATTAAATATGATTTTAGCTCAAGGACAGCTGTCACAGAATGGGGTGATTCCTTCCACAAAGAAACCGTAAGTAATGAAAAATGCCAAGGTCTGTCATTGTGTTAGTGGGTTAAACTAAACTATAATGTTTTCTAAAGATTTTATTGTGCAATTGGTTTGATTGTAATGCTTTTTAGGGGATGCAGAGGTGTGGAGAGAAAGGTGAACACCTTCCTTTAGGTACTGTAGTCCTATCAGTTATGTTGGTCTTTCCACCACCTGGTCCCATTGATTTCCCAGAGAGGTTTTCTCCAAGTGAAGCACATTTTGTTCTTACTTATGCTTTGACTATATCATCCTCATATTGCTGTCCCATTCACCACTGCACCAGCTTTATCAACACCTGAAAATAACATTACCCTACAACACAGCAATATTTCTGGACTTTGCTCTGCATATTGATGGTCAGAAGCATTCTTCCTGATTCATCTTCTCAGGAATTAAGTATGGAATAGATCACCTTTGCCTGCAAGGTGAGAAAGAAAGAAAAAGGCTCTGAGCTGTATGTACATTCTAAATATGCCTTGCTCTTCCACCATTAAAGATGAGGGTACTTCAGAACCCTGGGACAATTACAGCCTTTGCCTCTGGGCAGGAGCTCCAGAAAGTGGGGCTTCACCTCACACTGGGCACAGCCAGCTCTGTTTTCTCAAAAAGCAGAGGAGGTTGTCAACAGTAATAACAATAACTGACATTTACTGAGTGTTTGCTATGTGCCAGGCATTAGAGGTCCTTTAAATATATTGCCATTGAATCCTGACAATTCTTTTTACAGATGGAGCAACTAAGACATAGAGAGGTTTAAAAATGTGTCCAAGTCCAAGAGTACATAGCTGGTAAAGCAAAATGGAGATCTGAACCCATGTAGTCTGTTTCGGAGTCTACACTCATTATGACGCCACCATACCTTCTTTTATAGGACCATCTTCTATAAAAGGCATCTCTCCAAATCTTACTGAATCTGCCCTGAATGTCAATGCCAATGCAGAACACATAGATACTGGAAAGAAGGAGGGACATGAATTGGTCTAGAATTTTGAAAACGCACACTAAGTACTAGATACTGTAACAAACAGCAGTGCCTAAGAAAAAAGACAAAGACCTTGACTTGTAAAACCTGTAGTCTAGCAAAACAAGCTGGGTAGAATAAAATCATAGTTGCTTGTTATTTTTTATGAATATGTTTAAAAGAGAAAGATACACTCCAGTCCTTGTCACATTTGTTTCCCAGTAGGGCCTCAGCTTTTCCTCCACAATGGATCCCAAAGTAACAGAGATGACAGCTGACACTTCAATCAGCTTTATACTCACTTTGGAGACCTTCCTTGTCTCTTTTCACTTATCTTTGCATTCTTGTTTGCATATATCGGCGTAAGTAATGAACATAAGAATATGTGCCTCTTCCTTAGACCCTGTTACTTTTTCAGTCTTCATGGATTCTCTTAGACTCTTATAATCTTTTTTATTATATCTATATATCTATTTGCTTATATTAAAGAGGTTGTGAGTTTACAAAACGATTATGCATACCATACAGGATTCCCATATATCACCCTACCACCAGCACCTTACATTGCGACACATTTGTTATGCATAATTAAAGAACATTGTCATAATATTACTTTTTTTAATATTACATTAAAAAAATATGAGGTCCCCATATATCTCCCACCCCCCTCACCCCACTGCTCCCGCCATAGCAACATTCTCCTCCATCATCATGACACATTCATTGCATTTGGTGAATACATCTCTGAGCATCGCTGCACCTCGTGGACAATGGTCCACATCATAGCCCACACTCTCCCGCGTTCCATCCAGTGGGCCATGGGAGGACCTACAATGTCTGGTAATTGTCCCTGCAGCACCACCCAGGACAACACCAAGTCCCGAAAATGCCTCCACATTTCATCTCTTCCTCCCATTCCCCACACCCAGCAGCCACCATGGCCACTTTCTCCACACCAATGCCACATTTTCTTCAATTACTAATCACAATAATTCATGAATAGAATATCAGTAAGTCCACTCTAATCTATATTCTATTCCTCCATCCTGTGGACCTTGGATTGGTTGTGTCCATTCCACATTTATGTCAAGAGGGGGCTTAGATTCCACTTGGATGCTGGATGCAATCCTCCTGCTTTCAGTTGTAGGCACTCTTGGCTCCATGATGTGGTGGTTGACATTCTTCAACTCCATGTTAGCTGAGTGGGGTAAGTCCAATAAACCAGAGTGTAGGAGATGAAGTCTGTTGAGGCTTAAGGACTGGAGCTGAAGTCTATTGAGGCTCAAGGACTGGCTATTATATGGTCAGTCCAGAGATTCAGATCCCCTGTGTATAACTTAAACCCCAGCACCAACTATAATTCAGGTAAAGTAACAGGAAAGGCTTGTGAAAAGAGATCACATCTGAGTCCAGCTCCATCACACAGAAACACCAACTCCAAAGAAGGGCCAACTGACATGGCAGTGAACTCCATCTGCCATGACCATAAAACCTGTGGGTCTCTGTAGCCCTCAGAAGAACCAATACATGGGGTTGTATCTACTTTATCTGTCTCTGGGACTCTGCTCAGGTGTGCATAAGGGCAACCCCTCTGATAACCTCCCAGCTCTTTTTTAGAGACTCATAGCCATATAAACTCATTTGTCCTTTCCATTTCCCCCTTGATTTAGGTCAAAAAGCATTTTTAACTCCTGTTATTATATGTAGACAGAGATATTCTGCTGGTCCAAGTTGAACCTTTTATTCAAGGTCATTTTCTAGCTACGTCATCAGCTGGTACTTGGTAGTGATCCCTCAGCACCAGGGAGGCTCATCCTCAGGAGTCATGTCCCACGCTGAGGGGAAGGCAACGAATTTACATGCTGAGTTTGGCTTCGAACGTAATATTATTGTTATCTGTAGTCCATAGCTTATACTGCTGTATTTTTCCCACAAACCATTTTAATATTAACACCATGTAAGAGTATTGTATATTTGTTATAGTTCCTGAGAGAATACTCTCATATTTGTACTGTTAACCACAGACTGTCATCTACCATAAGGTTCACTGTGTTATATGGTGCCTGCCTTATATAATCCATCCAAAGTATATGCTCAGTGGTTCTCAATTCCTTTCTTTTTAAAGTATTATTTCCTTCTTTCCCCCACAAGTCACCTCTTGGTGGTTGTTGCCTCTCCATAGTGTTTTAGTCATTATCAGGACTGTTTTGATGCTTGTATTGAGTATTTGAGTCCAGACATTCAGTCCAGAGGTTCTTAGACACTAGGTTCAGTACCTCAGCCTCTGAAGTAATGGGTTGTCAAGTTCAATCATCTTCCTGAAGCTGGAAGAGGGTGAGCCAAACTTCAGAGGAGGAGAAAAACTGAGGTCTAAGCTTGGCAAAAAGACATGTGTTATAAAAAGCCACAAAATGATCTAAGGAGATTCTAAATAGATTCTCTAAGGGCCGTGAAGGTAATGGTGGAAAGTAACTACTGAAGAGAGAAGATTTATCCTCCATTATGATAATATACATAAAGAGGCAGCCAGTCTGACCCCTTTTACGTGTTATGATATTGGGGTTCCAGAACCTGTAAAAAGCACTAAATTTGATTTGGAAGGATGATGCGAATGTCACCTGGGAAGCAGGACTACACAATTTGTGGGGCCAGGTCCAAAATGAAAATGCATTGCCTCTTGTTAAAAAATGATTAAGAATTTCAATCCAGCAAGAACAGAGCATTAAACCAAATGTGAGTCCTTATAAATGTGGGGCCCTGTGTTACTGCACAGGCCATAGATGCCTGAAGCTGGCCCTACTGGGAAAACCCAAGAAAGAAGAGAGGGATTCTCCTTGCTGGAGAGCTGTTTATTTCACAATTAATTATTGAATTTTGCCTGTGGGTCCAATAAGAAAGAAGACATGTGACAGTGATAGAAACTCTGAGGACTTGACAAAAAATACAAACTTTACAAGCAACTGTCAGAACACAAAAAATTCAGTGATAAATTTGTATCAGCAATTACTAATCTACCCAGCAGCAGAAAGTTCTCATCTCAGTTGATAGGTATATTTGGCGACAACTCCAACTTGGAAGATACCTCCCTTGAAGCTAATGAGTTAAATTCAAAAGTAATTTTTAAAAATAGGAAAGAAAAAGGAAAAGAAAAGAAAGAAGAAAAGCATAAGTTTGAGAGAGATTATGCTAGAGAAGCAGGAAAGACAGGCTGTATGTATATTTGTTTTTGCATTTTGTGCCTGTGAGTTATGTGGGAGAAGAAGAGAAAAGAGAATTATGAAAAATGCAGATTTATAAGCAAATGGAAAATTAGTATATGTTGAGGAATCAAAGCAAATATTTAACTACAAATGATGTGCTTAGGAAGAAAAGTGGTTGATCAGTTGAGTGCATGGGAGCCAAGGGGGTGGGATGGAAGAACTCTGATTAATCAGCTTGAAAATCCTTAAATTAGTAACTAATGAAAAACAAATTTGCTTTTTTCTGTCCTCATTAATTTGTATTATGCGAAGGAAATTACATTGACAGTAAACAGTGAAGAACCAAACATTTTGTTAAAACAGAGGATACAACTGTATTATTAAATAAATACACAGCAGTCCCTCTCCAATTAGTTACTGTTTATAAAGTGCAACGAGATCCCTGGATGAAAGGTGCTATAAAATTGTATATTATTGTAGTTCTGAATCCTGGTAAAAAGACCACAAATGAAAAAGATACATGAGATACCCAGGGCTTCGTGTTTGAGAAGCTATCATGTAAGTATAAATAATGATAAAGATGATTGTTTCCTGGTTCAAAGAATCTGAAAATCTCCCCTGGGAGAATGACAAATGTTTATGCTAGTTCTGCACAATGCATCCCTACAGACTGTGTTCTGGGGTCAGTTCGGGCCAGGAGGGGTCAGAGAGAACTGACTAACAGCTGTCCTGCCCCTTGGCATCTTTCTATCTCCTTCCCCACAACTGAATGGATCTGACAGAGATTCTGATAAATGCACCTGGGACAGGAAATCTGATCAGGGTCACTGGGCTGCTGGTCACAGGGGAAAGCCCAAAAGGGAATTCCCTTAGGAAATTTGGGAGTCCAGAGCTTTGAAAGACCTTGGAAAGAATCCGGTACTTAGAAAAACCCTAAGTATCCCTGAAAGGAACTCTAAAAGTAGATCAATAATAAAGCAGCAAGGGCAACAGGATGAGTGGGGTACAGGAAATTGAAACAGACAGGGTGGGAGAGCCCCAGAAGCAAATGGACACAAAGGCGTATCTGCTAGTAGAGAAAGGTGTTTTGGGGATTGTTCACTCTGTGTGTGGGTGTGGGTGTGAAATGTGGGGTTTTAGCCAGAATTTTTTTTCCTTTGGAAACTTGGTCTAAGGGCAACATGAGAGGGGATTTGGCTTCCTTGTTTTATGAAATAAAATTGGAAACAAAGAAATGAAAGCATGAAGTAGAACATGGTGGAGAAGCCAACTCCAGGCATTTGCAGAGCAAGAAGTTCAGCAGTTGTCAGCAGTCAAGACATGGAATTAATAATCAGGACTTACAAAGGCTGAATAATTTTATACTGATAGCTGCAGGGTTGCAGGGCAAAATAAAGTTATGGGCCCTTGTGATTGACACCCTAACCCTTTCTCTCTGCATTTGGGTAAAATGCCTCCCTTTTAGCTGGCCTAAGCCAGTGCTGATTTTACATTAGAAAATAGGACTGCAGTGATCAAGAATTGTTTCATTTTGGATTAACACTGGTATGGCTCTGGGCACAGGAATCAGACAGTGGGAGGGGCTTTGGAATACACCAGGCTATGGGTGAGCAGCTCACAGGTGACTGCTCCTCAGGGCTCAGCACCTCTTAGTGGGCTGGTCTGTAGGTGTCAAGATACAGTCAAAACAAGAAACAGAAAGGTATCCGTGGTGCAATCTAACACTCAAACTGAAAATAGAAAGGAGAAGACTATTAAAAATGGAGCTGGGAGGAGAAAATCTGATGTCAAAGTATAAAAGGTGTTGGAAGGGCAATTAGAAATGGTATTGGGTAGTACCACTTGGTTACCCTATGGGTCCCTCCAATTATAAGATGTCATAATTCCCCAAGTTCCCACGAGAACAGGGGGGAAGATATGCAAAGGAAGAAAAGAAAAATCAGAAATTTAAAAATAGCTATGATTTCGTTTGCACTTTCTATAAGCCAGAGAGTGGGCTCACTGCTTTATGTGATTTTAATTGTTTAATTCTTTTTTTTTTTCTTTCTGCAAATGGGTTTTCTTTTTTTTTTAATTGATTTTGTAAAAATATTACATTAAAAAAAAAAATGATGTCCCATTCAACCCCACCACCCCCACCCCACCACTCCCCCCCCACCACTCCCCCCCAGTTGTTTAATTCTTACCACAACCCCATGAAATAGGTACTACTCTTCTCTCCTTTTTTATGGATTGGGAAACTGGTGCTAAAAGAAAATAAGTAAGTTGCCCAAGGACATACAGCTGGGCAGAGGTGCAGCTAGAGAATGAACCTGAAGTTGTCTGACTGGAATCTCCACTGTGAACACAGTCCTACACTGTCTCCTCCAAATAAGGACAGGAAAAGGAGTAGAAGAATCACATGCACTGAAAGGAGAAGGGCAAAAAAGATGAAGAGGTGAATGTCCTCAGTTTCTAAGACTTTTAGAAGAGCTGCAGATATGAGATAAAATAAAATGTTACCTACCAGTAAGGAAGGATCCCATAATGAGTCAAAACAAACTAAGGGGGTATGGATATAGCTCAGGTGGTTGAATGCCTGCTTCCCATGTACCTCCTAAAAATCTAAAAAGGCAAACAGACAAACCAACTCTCACTGGGGAGTGGATGCAATTCAGTGGTTGGGTGCTTGCTTTCTATTTATGAGGTCCTGGGTTCAATCCCTGGAACCTCCTAAAAAGCAAAAAACAAAACCCAGGGAAAACATTATCTGGCTCAAGACTTGTGTTCCCACACAGTGAAAATAACCAGCTTTGTTGAATTATGCCATTCCTCAATGTTAAAGGGATTATGATTGGGTGGAATTATCTTCCCACAACTTGGGATGTAAGCCTTAATGGAAATGAGAATATACTCTCTTTAAATACTCTTTATTCTTGAGTCCTCCCCATTTGAATCATACAGCTCCATTTTAGAAAACCAATTTGAATGCGCAGTCCACTTTCTTGGAAGCATGAAACATGCATGAAGGATATTCATCAGTTTTACTTCTTTGCCCTTTAAACTGTGAAATGGAGCAGAAGAGTGTGTTAAGGGCTTGGTAAAGTGCCTAAAGCAAAGAAGGCCTTAAGTAATGTTAGTTTTTCTCAGGCATTCCTCTGATCCAGGGGTCCCCAAAGAATTTTTGATGGAGTTTCCAGTTGGAGGGAAAGAAGAAAGGGAGGGAGGGCGAAAAGGAGGGAGGGAGGGAGGAGGAAAGAAAGAAATGAAGAAACATGAATATACCACTCTAGCGGTTACAGTGGTGCTCCACTTAGATCCCCCACTTCTGGGTCATGGCTGGCTGAGTGTCACAGTTGCATCTTCACTGGGAATTGCCCTTAGCTGAAGGAAGCTGTCACAGTCAATGTACTCTCTGTTCCCAGGGTGTTGCCCATGGCCAATAGCTGGCCAATGAAGAGGTACAAAAACCCAGCCCATTTACTTTAATTCAGGAAAACTGAAGCTCCAGAGCTCCTGCAGGATCATGAGGCCTCAGTGGCACCCTCAGGTGCAGGGTAGATTTTCCCCCAGCTCAGTCCTGCCTCCTCACTTCCTTGTAGGTGTAGCTTCCAAGAGCACTTCCCTATCAACCTTCTGAACACAAATCTTTATCTCAGAGTCCGTTTCTAGGGAATCCTAATTGAAACAGCACTCACATACACTTTTTTTATAATAAATTCTGTGTTCAAAATATTAAATAAATGAATACTGTCTTCAAATATTATTTCACTAGCAAACATTTACAAAATAGAAATTTAAAATAAATGACGAAAGCATAAATATAAGTTGAAGTTCTAATATTTTCTTCCCACATCTCAATTAATTGTCTTGTGCAATATCTTTCCCCTACTCATACATACAAAAATACTCATGAGCAAATATACACACACATACAGAAGGGACTGCTTCTGTTCAATAAATATATGCAAAGCTCTATGTCAAGTGCTGTGGAGAATGTAAACAATTTTTTCAGTTCAGCTGGAATGAAAACACACTTTTACAAACAATCAATGTATGAGTTAGCATAGGGAGGATTAAGATAGGTGTGTAATAACATGAAGAGGTAGAGACACCAAGCACCCCAGGATTTCCATGTAGGCTAAGGTCACCCTATTTGGGAGAATTATGGAGGGTTTCCTGGAGGAAGTAGGATAACAGAGGGTCATAGTTTTTCAGTAAGGAAGAATAAGGATGGAGAGTAGCATTCTAGGAATGATAGATGGTAGGAAAGGAGGGTCAAAGGTGGTTTTGGATAGTGAAGAGCAGAGAAGCTCCAGGTGTGTAGCATTTATGTGGGAAAGAAGTAGAAGTTTGGAAAAGTGAGTGAGGCAGTCTCAGGCAGGTGGGGACATTTTGAAAGCAAAGCTAAGAAATATAGCCTCAATTTTGTTGGCAATGAGAAGGCAGCAGAGGTTTTTGAGGCAGTGAATGGCAGTCATTCAGGAAGATTGGTCTTGCATCGGTGTCCAAAAAGAGGGGAGAAATTATATTCTGGAACAGAAAGAATTTAATATTAAAGGGGAAATAGGTTAGAGATAGATCAATGAGGAGGTAAAGTGCATGAGTAAGAATGGAAAGAAAAATAGGCATAGCAAAATATGTACAGGAAAGAAACTATGCCATAGAGGGAAAAAATCTGCATTAAAAAGAACAGGGAAAGACATCAAAGATGACTGTTTTTCTTGTTGTTGCTGCTGCTGTTTTGCTTTAGTAACTTATAGGATTTTGGTTCTATTATCAAATATGAGGGCTAAATTTGTCTTTGTTCTGACATTTTGATTTTGGGTGATCATGGAACATTCAGGTAAAAATGTTTAATCCTTACAACAAAGGAGTGGAGTCTGAAACAGTAGAACTGGACATGTAGATTTCAACACCACCTACATAACAGTCCTGTTTGAATTCTTGAGAAGGGGTGAGTCTTTGGAAAGAGCATGACACAGAGCAGTCTTGGAGAATGAAAAAGGAAAATAGAAGGAAGTGGATCTGAGATAAGGAAGAGGAGTGTTAGATAGACAGAAGAAAGAGACTCTCAAAACACAGACAAGGGTATTGTTAAGGGTATGGAAGGCTGTAGAAAGTCCAGGAAGAATGAGAAAGGTTATGGCAGTCTTTCAGAGAACAATTTCAGTTGATTTGTCAGGAGAGAGAAGAAAGGCATGGTGAATTACATAGACCTTTTCTCACAAGGTTGGTTATGAATACAATGAGAGAATGTGGCATTAAAAGAGGGTAATAGGGTCACAAATAAAGGATTTTCAAGATAGGGAAGCCATGTACTTGCTTGAAGAGACAAAGAGGGGAAAGAAAATGGCAGTGATAGAGAGAGAAGGGGTGGCAGGTCAATCAAGGAGCCTTGGTAAGTAGGAGGGTATTAGAGAAAAACAGCACTCACTGGGATATGGAGACTGATGATTGTAGGCAAAAAGTTTATTGGGAAGCTCTCCCAATGGAGGGGTTCTGAAGTATAGACTTCAGCCCCCCTGCCAGCATGGTGGAGGGTTTGAAAAGACACTTCAGCCTGCCTCTGGCAGAGGCAGTCATGAATTTATACAGTACATCTGTAAGTGGGAAAATGCTTAATCAGTGGCAGGGGGTTGGGTCTTGGGTAAGACCTGAGGGCCAATAGGGAACTGTAGAGGCAAATTTTTCCTCTGTATGTCTAGGGGGTGGTAGGATACGGGTAGTGAATTCCAGAGGTGTGGGAGGGGTTGGTGGTGCCGTGTGGCTCTTTTGTCTGTTCTTGTGAGGAAATGAACTGTATCTGAACACCTAGGTTTTGGATGGGGGGCTGTTCTATGCCACGAGAATGCAAGTCACTGTTTATTAAGCATTGTAAACCTTGTAATCAGTTAATCATTATAAACCTTGTAGTGGAGAAACCTCTAACTGAGGGAATGTCATCCAGGGGCCAAAGAAGGAAAAGCACCTTGAGAATGAGGGTCTCTATTCCTCTGAGTCAACAGAAAATGAAAAGAACGTGGGTAGAGAGATAAGCAGTTCTGGTCCGAGCTTGCCCAATTTTGTTTCAGACTTGCACAAATTCTACCCTCTGGAAGTGCCACTATAGATGTGTGTGCATGCATGCACACACACATTCTCTTGCACACATACATATACACACATGCTCCACAAAGAGACTAACTCCTTCTAAAACCTAAGAAAATAATTTTAAAAGAGGAGTGCTTTGACAGCCTGTTGTAGAAGATGAGAAATAAGATTTCTGGCTTCCTGGATTTCCTTCATTTAAAGACATTTCTGTCAACCTGCCACTGATCTAAATCTTCCTTCCCCCAGTGTCCTTTAACAATTGAAATCTTAAAACCCTGGCTTATGAAAATAGAAGAAGACTTGTCATTTTGTTGTACCCTAGAATGTGCAAAGCTGCTTTATTGAAGTGCAGGAGGGGTTCCTAACCCTAAGGTCTGACTGGGCTAGGTGACTTCTCAAGCAAACGCTATCTGTGTAGTCACATAAAGATATTCTTAAATTTTCACTAGAGGCGGTTAATTGGCTTTGTATGTATATGGAAATACTCTTTCTCTTTATTCTTATAAACGTGTTTGGGATAACCCAGAGCAGACTCCTTGGAAGAACTGAATCTTGAAACTAGATAAAGCAAAGGGAGAGAGTCTATGGATATATGCTACAGGATTCTCAGAGGATAAGGAACCATCTAGCAGAAAAAGCAAGGTGAGAAATGGAATAGAGCTACGGGTCAGAAGATCTAGGTTCAAATTATGGCTCTCAGGCTTGGTAACTGGCTGCCTTGACCCAATAACTTCCCTGAAACATCCTTTGATCTCCCTTTTGGTAAAAATAGGCTAATAATGTCTGCCTTCCAGACTTGTTCTGAAAATTGGAAAAGAGAATACCTGGCATTCAGTAGGTGCTCAGTAATTATTGTGTGTATGGGGGCGGGGGAGGGGTGAGCCAAGAAAAAGTTGACGGAGCTGCAATGAAAGAAAGCTTTCTTTAGCGGCATCCTGGTGGTTGGAACAGGAAATTCAGAGAAGGGAAAGAGAAGAAAGATCATGGTGTCCACAAAATTTAGGGTGGGCGAACATGAATTTGATGTAGAAGATAAGAGAAAATAGTTAATGCAGTGCCCTGAGGAGTGGAAAAATATTCCCAAAGATTGTCATGGCAGCAAGTACTAAAATCTGATTGGAGGTTCTGAGAACTCTGGCTAGATTGCTTTTAAATTATTTGTAGGTTGTTAAATTATTTGTAAATGGCTGGAACAACAAAAACATTTTTTTTGTGTGTTTGCAATCATGTGCAGTTGGCAATTTCTGCACCTTTCTGAAGGACAGCAGGATACGAACAGGGAAGCCTAAGGAGGAAGAGTACAGCTTTCCAGATGTGCGACCCCTCAAGGTACAGACAGTGGAGCAAAAAGCCTGGAGAGGCAGAGAATAGGTTCACAGTGACTTGACTGAAGTATCTATCTTGGTCAGAAACCGTAAGGAATTTGGGAGACAATGAGTCACCACATCTATTTAACATGCACAGAAAACTTGGAACAAAATCAATTCAGCAATGTAAACTGGCCAGTTACCTGGAGAATCATAGAGTGAGGAATGCATCTTATTCAAAAGGCAGCTGATGTTATTTTCAAAAAGCCAGGCACAGGCAAGGAGAGGCAATTAAATTGCCCTCTTGAGACTCCTATGTATACTTTGGCTAACCTATTCCCATAATTTTCTAAAATCACTGCTCATGCATTCACTTAAAACTGACCATATACCTTATAGCTCCAAGAGTGAGCACTGCTTAAAACTCACACAGACACACCAGGTACACAGGCACATACAGGGTTGCACCCAGATACACACCAGGTTATATAAATACATACAACCCATGCACACCTTAAGTATCCTAGGAATATGTTTTGGAAAGATGGGGCAGGAATTCGGAATACACACAAAGTAGAAAGAAAAAGGAACTTCCTTTCTCTTATATCATGCCCCTTCTTACCCATCTTCTTCCCTAAAGTGGTGCATGGAAGTGGCTTGGTGAGGTGTGGGAATGTGTCAGGGTCACTTCACTTTTAATTATTGCCAGGCACAGGGCTGGGTGTCTGGTCCTGGTGTCTGGTCCACTTGCCCCAATGTAGAAGTGCTTCTGGAGAGAGAGAAATCCAGGCACCATCCACCACTGTTGCCCCCAACTCTATGCAACAGCACCAATAATGCCCTGAGACATACATTCACATAGGTTGCCTCTAATACTGCCTTAATTGGAGTGGAATTCCCAACAGGGGCAAACA